>NW_024540879.1:0-15459 GCF_016647625.1 Suillus subalutaceus
AGAATATCATTAAGGGCAAGCTTGGGCCCATTTACTAGTTGGTGGGTGGTTGATGCGATAGACACGAAACGATCCTAAGTATGACCTCCAGCATGTCTGTTACTCTCATCTCTCGCCTGATGCTTAACCTGCACGAATCTATCGACACTGGCATTTTCTCTACCCCCCCGGGATTAGCCTCGTTGTCCTTACCACTAGGGTCGACGTACAGTCCGCAGTCTCCTCTCACTATTGGTAGGCTGGTATTGGATTTTGTTTTTGGATGCTGAGTGGCAGAGGCTCTCGTTGGAAGTTAAAAACTATTCTTTTAGTCCTATTCTTGAACGCAGTATGGTGTGCGTGCTCGATATGTATGTAGAGACACCTAATTTATTGTTTTCCTTGGGCTTGTCCTACGATAACATGACGGTCATCAGTGAATTCACGAGTCCATGATATGGTAGTCATGAGACCTATAAACCGATACAATTATGACTTTGCCAAATATCCTATGTTAATGACGTAGATGAGTCTGACTCTGAAGAGGATGAAAATGGTAGCTATTTATACTGGAGACATCATGCATATGCTTGATTGCCGCAGCTCATGGGACTCGGGCCTCCCGTCTCAAGTGATTATAAGCCGTATCCGCAATCTTGTCTTGAGCATCACCCCTGGTGCCGACGGGCGCTGAAGGGAGTGGCGTCGCGCCTGACAGAGTAGAGTAGACTGAAGGGGAAGGGGATACGAAACGATTGAGTGATAGCGATATAAAAGGGTATGGTATTAACAAAATGACGAGAGCTGCATAGTGGGACTTTGACAGATTCGGACACGGCGAACTGGGAGTAGGGTGACGGTGACGAATAATGAAAGCTGAGGGTCAACAATGACGAGAGGAAAGGGAGTTGAGGTCCGTGCTGACCGAGGCTGATGGTGCGCTGGTGGTGGTTAAGGTAAGCGTCGAAACGGCTATTTCCGGCGTCAAACGATTGGTAATCCTTACAATTCACCCCCCGTCCCGCCATCACTCACGTTTGATTCCTCGCTCAGCTTTTATGCCTCGTTTCGTTTGACGAAAATCATATATGTTTCACCTAACCTGTACGTCGTGCAATGGTGTCCTAAATCTTTCACTGCTCACTTCTTGCCAATGTGTGGCGAGACGAATCCTCGGCAGGTACCCACTCATGCAGCGGCCTCTACGCTTGCGTCCCTCCAAGGCTTGACACTATCCCTACTACCTAGTACCTTTCTATTTAGATCCAAAACGAGTCCAGTATAGACAAAGCTGGACAAAGCTGGACAGATGGCACAACGGCGCATGCTACAGCCTACTATTCGATTCCAAATTCCCGACCGCCGACCGGCGTATTTGCGCCAGCGCTGCCTCTGCTAAAGCAATGCGTCCTAGCTAGTCTAGGTCGCGTATTACCAAAACAGTCAATTTTTCCCCCTCAGACCTTGACCAATCGCCATGGTAGCAGTTATTCTTGCGAGAAATGGCACATAACTGCCTTGTAGCAGCGTAAGGGCCTGAAGAATCATTCGTGTGGCAGCAAACACACTAATTCCTAAATAGACTAGCTTAGAACATCATGCCAGCATCATCAACCGCTTTCGACTCGGTTGAAACGTTCCGCCCCAGTTCCGCCCACAGCCAGCCTTTGTGTGACCGGCCTTGCTGGCCACATAGCCCTTGATGGTTACAGTGAATCTCTGATGTATGCAGGGAGGGGAGTGAAACACAGCGGTGTGGTATAACACCAATATAAACCGTTCCGGTCAACCCCAAGTCTCAACACCCCTTCCTCTCATGACAACGCCTCTGTAATGTATACTACTGACTTGGAAGCGCGGCAGGTGTGAGTGATAAATGCATAGATTTACTATATAATGCTGATCGCGCGACCTAACATCGTAATCTGTCAGGTCGGTGTACTTGTACGTCCTTGTCGTGGCAACTGTACTGGGGACACTTCATCGTTTGGCCTTGAGACCCTCACAAATATTATAGGTATCCTGATATACGACCATACAGCAACCCTCCCAGAGGAAATCGCGTTTATATGGAGTCGTCCGAAAGCGCTATCTGCAATGTTATTTCTCTTTAATCGTTATTGCCGCTCTGCTCGGTAATATCTTGGCCTGTTTAGCGATTTCCTGCCTGTTTCAATAAGGTTCTACGATGTTGTGCATGTTACTCGACTGGCATGCTTACACCTCATCTCCGCAGAGGTTTCAGCTTTGGTTTCTTGAATATTTGTTATTTTCTCAACAAAAGCTTAGCTGTTCGAAATACCTGGTAGCCCGACAGGTGTGTTAATTTTTTTCCCCAACAAGTCTTCATTTGTCGTGAGTCAGAAGTTTATCACGAGAAAGACATACTGAGGTTTTGAAACTTCAGTCATATTGTCTCTTCGCACTTATGCTCTCTACGGCTGTAGCAAGCGCCTGCTTAAATGGATGGCAATCATCGGTCTTGTTCTTACGGTAGGAGCGTTGGTACGTGTTCACGAAGAATTTTGGACTTTGGAGTCTGCTGAACTTTTAGGCGGCAACTTTTGGATATGATTCAAACAGTGCGACCGACGGCGACTGCCATGTAGTATACACAGCAGTGACGTATGTCATTCCCTTCATCGTTCCACATGCCTGCTCATAGTTTTGGCAGATCTGTCCGTCAGTACATTCCAAGTCACATCTGGATGTAAATTGATGGTGCCACGATATCACACAATCGCAGGTCATGCGATGGCATGGGTAGCAATGTTTATCTACGAATTGCTCATCTTCGTCCTCACAGTCATCCAGACTTGCAAAGACCAGGGGATTCCCGCGATTATCCCTAGTATCCAGGAGAGATATCCTTGATGTCATATTCCACGATGGTATTTTTTCGTCGCAGTGGCATTGTAAACACTGAACCAACCAAGTGCAGGTGTGATGTACTTCGCGTGAGAGTGCTAGTGAACCTGTGATTTGAGTGGATCTGATCCGCGTTCTCTTAGAGGGATGACATTGGTCAATTTACCCAACATTCTGACATACTTCGTAAGTCAACAAATGAAATATTGGTTCAGTCGCACGCTCACACCACGATTTAGTTTGTTTCAGTGAGTATATGCCCGCATGTTTTCACCAGGTTGACTATTTCCTGACGATTTACAAGGATATCATTAAGGGCGGCCTGGGCCCATTTACTAGTTGGTGGGTGGGTTGATGTGATAGACACAAAGTGATCCTGAGTATGACCTCCAGCATGTCTGTTACTCTCATCTCTCGCCTGATGCTTAACCTGCATGAATCTATCGACACTGGCATTTTCTCTACCCCCGCCGGGACCAGCCTCGATTGTCCTTACCACTAGGGTCGACGTACAGTCCGCGGTCTCCTCTCACCATTAGTAGGCTCGTATTGGATTCTGTTTTTGGATGTTAAGTGGCAGAGGCTCTCATTGGAAGTTACAGCTATCTTCATATCGATAGGCCAGAATCTGGAAAATTCACTTAGCCGCTTTTATTTATTATTGGAGCAACGCCAAACAAAGGCGCTTCATACTACTTTTGTAAGTCGTGTAAGTCGTCATCATTACTTGGGGAGTACTACTACAACGGCTGCCGACCGTCATCATCACGCACGGAAATTGTCGACATATATATACGTTTTCCAACGGAGACGAAGAGGCTAAAGTGTCAGAGAAACTAAGCGGAGCCTCATCTGATGACAAGTATGACTTACCTTTGACAACATGGTAGTGTCTTCCATGGTGAGGGCTTCATTACTTGACCATGAAGGTCACATACGTACTAGTAGCATAGTACCACCATCACCTTGTGCGGCTGGTGGCAGATCAGTGCGTGCGCGCCGTGATTCCAAGGTCTCATCATAGCATTTGTACCGCCCCGCAAAAGCTCCATAAGGTTAATGACTTACCGTAAAAAGAGCTAGCATGCGCCGCTCAGCGCCTCTGTTTGGTGTCGCTCCAATAATAAACAAAAGCGGCTGAGTGAATTTTCTAGATTCTGGCCTATCGATATGAAGATAGCTGTAAAAACTGTTCTTTTGGTCCCTTTCTTGAACGCAGCATGGTATGCGTGCTCGATATGTATGTAGAGACATCTTCATTTATCGTTATCCTTGGGCTTACCCTGCGATAACATGTAGTAGACCATACGTATACGGTACATTATGGATTGTCGGCTAATTATATTATGTATACATATATATATATACGTGTTCGTCCGCGCGGTCGTGTGTGGGTGCCGGTTGTTAATTTTTTTGGTAGACTCGTAACCATTCTGATACGCCAGAGCCTACCTTTGGAGATGTAACAACCACAAACTTCAAAGTGCCCTCCTCCACTAACGTGGTAGTCGGGGACTTGCTGCAGTGGAAGGGATAGTAGTCTGCCTTAACACCTCCAGGTACCGGCGGTCTTTGTTCGCGTGAACGAACGAGCGGTCGATAATCAGACCAGTGGTCCTAACTCGGTCATAAGTCTCATAACATGCTATGACCAATTTGCCACATCTTGAAGCTTCAAGCTACGGTACATGCTAGCGCTGAACCATGAACTCAACAATTACACAAACAGGCCATACGACCTGAATCAAGTTCATAACGTCATGCAAGTAGTAGCAAAACAACAGTGCGTGAAACCACGACGTCCAAAATCGTCACACTGCACATTAGGCCATAAAGTTGTAAAAAAACTGACATTCCAAAGGGGGTTATACGTTCCATGAAGTGGAGGTCCTGAAGAAGAAAAAGATAATAAACAAAGGGATATCTGTTTTGGAGTCCAAGTCCGGAAATGACATCAAGCGACGACCAAGCCAAGAGCAAGAGCGGCGACCATGCTCATGCCCACAGGAACATATCCCGCGAGAGTACCACCGGTTTTACTAGCTTGTGCAGCCCCAGCAGTGGTGGAAGAGGTCCCAGTAGCGGAACTACCTGCGCTGCTGGTGGTAGTGGGATAAGACGAACCAAGAGCCTTGATCTCGAAAGGCTCGCTCTGAGCGTAGATCTGTGTAATGTTTAATAAAAATTGTCAACGAGCCTGAGAAACGTTTACGCACATCAGTGATGTTCAGAGTGCTGGCAAACTGAACAATGTAGCCGGTGCCAGCGGGCTGGGCGGATTGCTGCTGGGTGATGGTTTCGGAACAGTCATAGTTTTGTTGAACGGCAATGATGGCAAGGGGTGCACTGAGGACTGAAGGGTTCGAGTTGGTGAGACTACAAAAAAATATGTCAGTTGAACGGGCTCTCACTCGCACCGAACGAGACCGTACGCACAGAATGGTGAAGTTCTGGTATGGAGAAGTCGAACACGTCCACGAGAGTGTGTTCGCCGATGACGCGACTACGAACAGAGAATTACAGAATTGAGCGACAAAAGCCAAGAGGGATACGCATTAACTCGTCAGCATTGCGATATCTAGAGATCTGCATTCTGGGCACTCACCCCACCAGTCATTGGTACCAGGAGACGTGACGGTCAACTGTGCAGACACGACACCGAGCAAAGCGGCGCAAGTAAGGGCAAGACGACGGAACATGGTCGAATTCTTTAGTGCGGAGAAAACAGGAGGAAAAGTGTAAAGACAGAGAACACCAAATTTTAACGAGCGAGTGCTTCGAGGAAACGAACAAGGCTTAAAATACTTTGCAATATCCAGATTCGAATAACTGATGATTTATTCTCCGACAAATTCCGGCACTTGCCGCACAGACGCCGAAACAACATACACGAAGTTACAACGATGTTTTTTATTATTCGTAGTAGTATTTATCATAATATAGTCATAAATACGGACATTTAGTCGTACTGCCCGTCCCATTCGTGGATGCGGATATCGTGAGGAAGTTCTTCTGATACAAAGAATTTTGGTTCCGAGGAATATAAGGAAAGACTTGGCGATTATGACCTGAGGCCACCTTCAGGACGTTGAAATGAAATACGAAGACGGAAATGAAGTCATCCATGCGATGGTCTTTGAGGGAATGAAATAGTCGTAAGGGGAAAAGTGAACGTGTGTCGAATGCTTATGGTCTCAAGACACCGATGATAGCTCCAAGAATAATGCCAATGGCAACGAGGAAGATCAGGAGTGCCCAAGCAGATCTTTTAGCCCACTTGATCTCAGCATCTCTCATAATCTGGACCAACTCCTGGCGCTCGTCCTCAGACTTCGTTGGTTCAAAGTCTGCAGGGGCCTTGAGTGGCGAGAGTAGGATGATTGCTCCAATTACCCAGAAAGGTGGAAACACTATGAAAGACTCGATCAGAAAAATCGGACAAGTGCAGAACAGAGGTATACTCACAAAATCCGAATCTGTACAGATACATAGCAAGTGTCACAGGTTCCACAGGAGTGGAGCTATATGCAGGAGGCTCAGTGGCACTCGTATATGGAGGAGGCGCTTCTCCATCCAAAGCCACAGAAGTGCGACTAGGCGAGACGTATGAGTCATGGCGACTCTCGCGAGTCGCACGAGCGTAAGTGACCCCAAAAAAGTCATCCACTGGGTCTGTGGTGTTGTCATTCTGCTGAGGTGTATGCGCAGGCGTAGCAGCAGAATAAGCTGCTTGGATGGCAGCAGGAAGAGTGAAAGGAGTGTGTGCGCCAGTAACGGTTTGTGCCTCAAGATCAAATGTCAACTGAGGATATGGAAGCCTTACGCCAGGTGCCGAAGACGCTGGAGAGTCTGGGGGAGGTAGACATTTTAGAGCTCATGGTTAAGAAAAATTCTTCAAGTGATAGTGGTAGGCTTTGTTGGGCTGTCAGAAGGCGCGGTGGGGCGGGTTGTTGGGATGACGAGACGAACATGATCCTAGATATATACCCAAGAGCTCAGGACGATAAAAGAAGGCAATCAAGAGAGCAATTGCCTACGGACCAACAAAAGAAGCCAGAAGAAAAATGCGTCAGGGCAATTCGTGCTGCAAAATTAACTTTTTCGGTAATTTTGAAACACGTTTCCAACCACGAGGATACAAAGCCGGCGGCGCGGCGCAAACACAGTAGGCGACATTTTCAATCATCAGCGTCGAATATTTTCATGCTGCTTTCTTCTGCATAAGTGGTCTGCAACACGTTGAGCGGTTCAGAGGAATGCATGAGACTTGTACGAACCTAGCGATCAATCATCGACGTCCTTGTGCTCAAAGTAAAAAATTACCTAAAATGGCAAATATCAAAAACAATCCAATTGCAATCAATTCGATCAATCACCGACTTAACCGCTCGGTACCCGGTGCCTCATTTTGATTGATTGTTGATTTCACCGCCAAAGTTGCAACGTTGAAACGTTGACATACGCGGTAGTGGACAGCGTCTTCGCCTGCCCATCGTGAGAGGCTCAATTCAACAGTCTTAAGTGAACAAGCCCAAAGTTGCTTGCGACTTCACTTTGGCTTTGGTAGCGCTAAGACCGAGTGTGTCGAACATGAGTTTGACTCGATATGGGCTCGAAGACTGCAAACCGCAAAGCTATAACTAAGCTGATATCAAAAGATTTACAGAGGATGCCCGTTTAGTGGATGCACATTAAGGTAAAGTAGACAACAACCTCAACCAGGGCTTGGGAACCGAGAGACAAAGGATTAGGATTAAGTATACAGAGATATCGTATTAAGGACGAGCACATACAGGATAATTAGCCAATAATAGCATATCTACATAGGGCATGCCCAAAGATGACAATCGATGAGATTTCTACATACATTAAGCACCCATGACCGCCGGCGCAGCGCAGTGCATTTAAGTAAAGAACTAAAGTAACAGCTTTCCGCTCCACGCAAGAATCCTTGCAAAAACAGAATCCAATACCGCCTACGAATGGTCAGTGGAAAACCCGGACTGTATGTCGATCCTGGTGGTAAGGACAGCGAGGGTTGGGGTCCTCGTCCTGGGCGGGGATGGAGAAAATGCCAGTATCGAAAGTCTGGTGTAGATTAAGCATCAGCCGAGAGATGAGAGTGACGGAAATGCTGGATGTCGTAGTCAATATAAATCCACACGTATCGCACCAACTACTCACCAGCCAGTAAACGTGCAAAGACTGCCTCTGAGGCCAACCTTGCCAATGATCAGGAAATACTCAAGCCAAATATAAGGTGCGGGATTTGTATGCTCACTGAACCGGACTGATACAAGTTGTTAGCGTTCTGTGATACCATCGATACTCATTCAGCGACTCACGTAGTACGTCAGGATATTCGGAATATTGCAACAGTGTCATCGCTCTGGAATGGTGATCAGAATCACTCGCATCACAATCTCGTCAGCAACCTCACCCAAAAAACATCGCACCTGCGTTCGGTTGATTCAGTTATTACAATATTAATACAGATGCAACGAAAAATTCACCATCGTGAACTATAATGTCGATGATATTTTCTCCTGGTGACTAGAGACAACCGCTGCAAGCCTGTAGTTTTGTAAATCCTGTACATCGTGAGCACGAAGATGAATAAATCAAAGATAAATTCGGCAACGTATGCCAGCCCAATTCCTGCAGTTGGATAAGGTCATTACATCAAGTTACATGCAAATGTGACTTAGAATTCACTGACGGTCGGCTCTGCAACAACTATTGAGCAGGCGCACAGAACGAGGATGAGAACAACATACACCCTTTTTGAAAATGTTTCATTGCAGCCAACTCCTGGCACGATGTCCACATTGCTTGAATATTGTCCAAAATGTGTTCGCCTAGGAACGATCAGTTGACTCTAGAGTACAAAATTATACACAAAAAACCTACGCAACATACTCCCACGAGACCCACCATGACGATTACTATCCAAGTAAGGAGGCGCTTGCTACAGCCATAGAGAGCATAAGTGCGCATAGCCATTATGACTAAAATGTTCTGTGAGAGAATTTCTCGCAACAAACTTCTACTCACTGCAAACGATTATTCCCTGGAGGAAAAAGGGCTACTTCTCTGTATAGGCGAATATTTCAAAACAGCTAAGCTTCTATTGAGCGAAACAACACATGTTCAAGAACCAGAGCGAGCCAAACCTCTACACATAAGATGTGAGTATGCCAGTTGGGTACACGCATAACAAATGACAGAACCTCATCTGAAATTATAGGCTGCAAATCCACAACTAAGCTGGAAATATTGGCGAGCAGAGCAACATAACGATTGAGCAGAAATAATATCGCTGACAGGGGCTTTCGGCCGACGCCAAATAAAAGCGATTTCTTCTGGTAGGGTCACCATATGGTCGTATATCAGGATACCTAGAATATCGTGTTATCGTCTGACACCGAAGATAATAGGCTCTAATACTGTTTCCCGCCAGAATGGGCGTACATGCAGAACAACCTGTAAATACCCAGTTGCCGTCAGGATACATGCCAGTGGTGCCACAATCTACCATGTGTGTACCACCTCACATCTGCTGCACTTCCGAGTCAGTAATAGACATCGTGACGAGGCAAAATTCAACAGAACAAGGGCGTTGAGAATGTGCGGGTGGTCCGTACGCGTTATATGCCAGCAGCGAGCCGCATTCGGCGTTGAAAATTCGACCGACCTTCCCGCAATCATGGCACAAATGCTATGTATGCAAGCATGCAAGTCAAACACTGCCCTGAACGAGATGAGCCGACAAGAGTCGGACGACTCCGAAACAAAGTTCTAGACGTGGTATATAGTGCTGTGCATTCCTGTAGATGCACGGCTTCGCCCCAACGGACAATAAACAATGATTTAAAAAAAATTACTGTAGAATGAAGTGTCATGTTGGTCCATCACTTATCAGCGTGGCGTGTTACAGGAGGTTGGCCTCACGTGGGTGGGCGATTCATAGGCTGTGCCGTTACAAGGCTTGTGTTCCTTGAGCACAGGGAACTAGAAACATGACTAACCATCGCGATCAAGGGCGTCCGAAAAGAAGAGTTGGTAGCAGATATTGATATTCGCTTAAAAATTTAGTAGGCTCACGTTGATGGCATGATGATTGGCAACGTTGCACAAAGCAAGGAATTACCTAAAATGGGAAATAACGCGGAAGCAATATCCCTCTGGGACAGTTTGATTGACAGTTGGAGAGACAAGTCTTCTCAACTACAGGTTATGACACCCCGTCGTGAGAGGCTTGATTACAATATTATCTGATCGCGGACGAACATATATGATTATTGGAAAATAAATAGGATAATGAACATACTATCTACGCCCCAAAGATGAGATTGCATCTAAGGACGCTTAGCTGCTAGCGCGAGTGCAGCGTCATCCGCCCCTGCATTCAAGAAAATGACTACAGTAACAGTTTTTTCACTCCCATCAAGTATCTCCGCACCTTCGCATCCAGAAACAGAGTCCAATGCCAGCCTACCAATGGTGAGAGGAAATCGCGGACTGTACGTCGATCCTGGTGGTAAAGACAGCGAGGCTGGGACCTTCGTCCCGGGCAGGGATGGAGCAAATGCCAGTATCGATAGATTGGTGTAGATTAAGCATCAGACGAGAGATCAGAGTAACGGACAAGCTGGATGTCACGTCATAATTAATCTCAATTCGTGCTTATTGCATCGACCACTCACCAGCTAGTCAATGCTGCAAGACTGCCTCTTATAGCATCCTTGCCAATCGTCAGGAAATAGGAAACCAGAATATGAGATGAGGCTGTATGTGCTCACTGAACCAGACTGATTCAAGCTGTAAGCGATTCGTGACTCTATCGATGTTCATTCGTTCACTCACGTAGAACGTCAGGATGTTCGGTATGTTAACAAGCGTCATCGCTCTGAAGGTATGCGGATGATGGGATCAGAATCACTTGAATCACGATCTCGTCAGCAACCTCACCCGAAATACATCGCACCTGTGTTTGAACAATTCAGTGTGTACAATCCAGATGCAGTGAAAAATTACCATCGTGAAGTATGATATCGATGATATTTCTCCTGGTGACTAGAGACAACCGCAGCAAGCCTCTAGTTTTGCAAATCCTGTACACTATGAGGATGAAGATCAGTAATTCGTATACCATTTCGGCCACCATTGCCACCCCCCAAGACCTGCAACTGGGTAAGGTCGTGACATGTAAATCAGACTCGGGATTCACTGACGGGACGGCTCTGCAACAACTTTGAGTAGACACACAGAACGGCGAAGAGGATGGCGTACGCGCTGCTGTATATGTTTCAAAACAGCCAGCTCCTGACAAAAGGACGCCTGTAAAAATGCCCCAAACTCCCCACCTAGAAACGATTAGTACAAGAAGGTGTAAAATGTCTACACGAACTTCGAAGACGCACAGAAACTGCTATCGCAAGAGCAATCATTATTATTGCCATCCAAGTAAGCCAGGCGCCTGCTACCGCCGTAGAGAGCATAAGTGCGAATGGTCATTATAACTGCTATTTTCAGTATATGAAGTACTTGCAGTGTGAAATTCTACTCACGGCAACAACGGCTGCTTGGAAAACAAGGGTCAGTTGGCCTGTATAGCTCGTATTCCGGACATCTAAGCTTTGTTAATCAATATTCAAGAAACCAGACTCAAAATAAAACAAACTTCTACAGAAAGAAGTTGTGAACCTGGCAGTTCAGTATATGCATGAAGCAATAGAACCTCATCTGAGAGTGGTACGAATCTTAAAAACCTAAGTTTAGAGATGTTGCAGAGCAGAGCGAAGGATAGCGAATTAAGCAGAAATAACATCGCAGACAGCGCCTTTCGGCCGACGCCAAATAAAAGCGATTTCTCTGGTAGGGTCGCCATATGGTCGTATATCAGAATACCTATAATATCATGTTATTGGTCTTAATACCAAGAATCAGAATAAGTCCTAGTACTGTTTGCTGCCAGAAGGGCGTACGTGCTGAAACAACCTGTAAAACATTTAGTCGCCATCAGGATACATGGATCCATGTGTGTATCACTCACATCTGCTGCGCTTCCGAGCTAGTAATATCCATCCGTGGGGCGATGTGCAAAAGAAGAATGGCATTGAGAATGTGCAATGATTCCTTAATATACCACAGGACTGCAAAGGTGCCATTGGGCTGAAAACTGGCAGGTCGAGACAAACTCCAAAACGTCCTAGGACGTTAATATAGTGCTGTGGCATCAACGTTTCCCAAGCCAGAGTGGACTGAGCCTCGCATTAGATGGGACATCTGATATCCATTAAAAAGGGCCTATGGCTGAAAAAACATAGGAGTAATGACAAACATGGCGATCGAAGCGTCACGTTGGGCCAAAACTTAGTAGGGATAGCCACCTATGCTAGAGAACAAGGGGGATGCGAAAGAACAACAACTCCCGATCAACCACTGATGGGAACCTGAGTCAGTGAGAATAGAATACTAAATTGTGGACATTAATAAACATAAACGTTTCATGTCTGATAGATCTAAGGTAGGGCGTCATGCGAAATCATCGATCATCACGTGCCCAAACGTTACATTAGAGTGACGAAGCTGAAATATTCAAAAAAACAATTTAACGGAGGTGAAATGTATAGAATTAGTTTATGCAAAATATAGAAACGGACCCGGTGTGCGATTTATTCTATTGATATATGGTGTTCCGTGGAAGCGGTGAGTTCATTTGGAAATTCTAAGAGTTTCGTAGGGCTTGATTAGGATAGAAAATGAAACTTGAAGTTCCGACAGAAAATCCAGCGTCGGCCGTTGCACTGCCAAAACGCTCATCATGGGAAGACGAAAGTGCTGTCGCGACGCACCGATTAGCAATGTCGCAGCTGCGGCGTGCAGCAAAGAGGCAAGGCCAGCATGGAGGTCACAGCGAAGCCTGAGGCTGGAAAACTCACAGACAGAACATGTGCATGTTTATTCAACTTCTGCATAGCGAAATGCTGATTGTCACCTGCTTCGGAATAGATAATGCTTAGTCAATACAAGTTCTTATCACATTCAATAACAATGAAACAACCTTGCCCCTCGAAAACTTGCCTGATCTATCTCTAGTCCAATAGTCCCACCCACTGTTAAGAGCCTGAAACTCGAGTCATTTCTGAGCTGCAAGCACTGGTATGGGGGCAGTACAGTACACTATCTCATAATGCATAATGTGCGGGACCCCCTTCGACCCTATGCATTATGAGATTATGGCAATTAGTACATATGTCAACACTTGTGACAAATCTGTGACACCGTGCGGTTAGAGCCATCACGGCAACAAGTACATAATACATATCTAACGAAAAGTAAGCATCTATTGTAGTCTGTGTCGAGTGTAGAAGCTCCTCGCGTCGCAGCTCAGCACGGGAAAAAAGACGGATCTGTTTCAACAACTCAAAGTCGAAGTGTTGCATCAGCATTTTCCAAACTGGAGGCAAGCCCTTCCGAGGCCGCTGACACAGCGCAAGTGTTTCTGCGCGGGAAAACCTCTGGTTCAATCACTGAGAGTGAGGTTTTTGACGTTGCTGTGTGCACTGTAGCGGTTGTGCTGAAGTTACCGGAGCATTTTTGACCTTGAGTTTTTTTTTGCTGTATCTGGTATGGTGAGGGTGTATCTCGAGGTTTTGCGTTTCCGAACAGACTCGGGACATGGTGGATGGTAATTGAATCAAGGTTGGTTCCTTTGACAATATTGTAACATGAATAAATGACCCGAACAAGCATCGCCGATATGACTCAAACCGGCCAAAAATGCTATCTCTCCATAATGCATAATGGTCCCACAGGCTTATGCATTATGGTTCAATTTCTCACTGGCCCACGGTGGGACCTTCCGAAGTCATGCATTATGAGATTTATGCATTATGAGACGATGCATTATGAGATAGTGTACTGTATTGGACAAACCTTGGATAACTGTGAATTAGAGGGTCTTTCTGCTTTATTTGTACATTGGATCACAACAGCAAACAGCGCAGCGAGCCCGCCGAAGCACTTCCATTAGCACTCAATCATGTCGAATGTGATTGTGCACATGAACACGCACTTTTGAGTTGCGCAGGTGTCTGTACAATCAATTCTGAGCCGCGGGAAAACAACAAAGAGGGCAGCCATCACCGACAACAAATGGTTTCATGTGAGGAGGTTTTTGATGAGATCGATGATCTCATTGCAATTCGTGGGATTCGATGGCATGAGAGCTCGACAGATCTGTTTTCAGGCCAAGGAATCCTGGAAGAGATCAGCACAGACTTACCCCCACTTTCTGGAACCAATGATAAAACAGATTCCGAGTCCAATTGCAACAGCAGTGATGAGAGTAACAATGGTCACAGTGAAGATAATGTAGATGCCAGTGCACGAGACTACCGCTGAGAACTGCGTTGCCCCCCAACTGCTGATAGTGATGTTCAAGGCCCGGCTCGGCTCAAAAGCCGGGGCCACGGCTCGGCCTTGGAGGGCTGGGGCTTGCTTCAAACCAAGGCCAAGCCCTATGGTAGGGCTCAGGCTCGGCTGGGGCTCGGCTCGGCCTGGGCCTACATTAGCAAACTACTTTGTTCTGTACAGAACTGTACAGAGCTGTACAATGCGATAGATACACAGCTTAGTCCCTTCTGTACACTTCACTACAATAACACTTCATTCTGTAGGTTCCTGTACAGACCACCACAGACACCACTGAGAATGTGTGATGCACAATATTTTGAACAAAAAAATCATGTGCTACTGTCCAGTAGCACACTAAGCTGTACCGTTCTGTCCACACATGCAAAAGACGTACACAATCAAAAAATGTATTACTAGATCACAGATGATAGTAGTAACACGGAAACACGAATGCGGATACACTAGCACTAAATGATGGATGTATGAATGTGAGAGAGAGATAGTCGCGAAATAGCGGTCCAAATCTAATCAAGCAGGACCCGCAAATGACGATGCTTTGATGTGTCCTTGCCGTCGAGTTTGCAGGACTGCGCCCTGCGTGAATTTAATTAGCGAAGACTTATTTAAAAAAAAGCTCCTTACCATCCTTCTGCAGCCCACTCACGAAGCTGTCGTGTCAACTTAGGGCCGTGATACTCGTGCGTCGTGATATTCTTGAGTTCGGCAACCATCGAGAAATAGACAGAGGAGTAGTCTTTGGCAGTAAACTTCGGAAAATACTTGCCACTGCCATTCTTGATTAGCCCGTCAAAGACGCAGTTGTACTACAAATTTGGTGTCAGTGCATAATATAAAATATCAAACAAGTACCAGTGCAAACCAAAGCCAAAGACTCCAAAGGTAACTCCTTTTTGAAGACATCGGGTCTCCTGTGAGCGATGCGATAGGAACCAGTGTAGAAGAAGGCGACGGCAGCTGCCTTGAGTGCAGGGTGAGCAGCGTTTTTGGTTTTCCCAAGGTCATCCACGCCATCGTGAAGAAAGAAAGACTCGTCCAACAGTTCTGAAGCAGCGTTCTCAACCCAGGCAGTGTGAGCTTGAGGAGGCACCTCAGCTGGGGGGATGAGGTTGTACATGGAGGGCGTGATACTGATAGCTATCTTCTTGAGGTCGGAGTGCCAGGTTGATAAGT
>NW_024540880.1:0-15452 GCF_016647625.1 Suillus subalutaceus
TGCAAAACTAACTTTCAACTTGGGATGTTCATTCGAAATGTTCCTTGTAGTCACTTTCTTGTTTCCAGTGGCCTTGCCCGATTCATACTCCTCCTTCAACTACGCTATCTCTCCCTTAAGACCCTGCATCTCGCCTTGAAGTGTTTGCACTTGTGCTGTAAGTGCATTGTTTGAGGTCGTAATATTACTACAAAACTGTTGTATGCTTTCAGACAGATGCAGCAATTCGCTGGCACTGGCAGTTCTACCCTGTGGACCCGAGTACTGCATGTCTCCAGTTTGGTCCTGGAAAAGCAAACCACCGCGTTGGTATGGGTATGTTCCCACGCCGTGTGATTGATGAGGTCGTGCAAACTGATTATAGTCAGGGTCGTGGCCTCCACCTGGTGCCAAGGACTGTGAGCGAGAACGCAGCTCACTGCCTGATGAGAAAGGAGTGTGCAAGTTTCCATGACCAAGGTATGGTGTACTGGCCGGCTGGGGGTTCATATAATTATTGACACCGTGCATAGACAGGGAAGGTGTACGCTGCTCATTGTGCCTGGGGATGAATGGGGTTTCTGGTAGGTTGTTATTGCCCAACGGTCTTCCCATATTCTCATTTACACCGTCTTCCCCTGGCTAATAATATGTGAGTTTTCTGTGTTTGCATTGAATTGATTCTGACAAGTTTACCATTGCAGGATTGGGCAGCCGTGGTCCACTGAAGTACTCGTCATGCTGCGGCAAGTCGTCGTTGAGCAAGTTGAGTGGGGACGGCCCAGGATGAGGCTGGCCAAATTGGTGTGGCCCACTCATTTGAGACTGGCGGTCTTGACTAATGCTATGGTGGACGATAGGTTACGGTTCGATTTGCCGATTTGCCGCGACTTATTTGGAAGTCCGATCGATGTTTATTCTAGTATTACAAGTATACCTAGGTATGCCAGCATCAGGAAAACCACCAGTTCCTTTTTTAACTTAATTTGTCACTTAATGACGTGAAAAGTGACATTAAGTCATTTGAGTGAAAAAGCGTGAACCACTTAATTAAGCCCACTCCATCTCTGAATTTTCGCTTATTTCACACTTAATTCACTTAAAAAACCAGATAAAGCAGCACAAGCCATTCATAAAAAAGGGGGCATACACGATAAGCGTAAAATTAAGGAGACTCTCTAATACAAAAGTCGAGAGCCAGCTGGGGGTACAGGAAAAATGGTGGACATGTGGGGGCAAAAATGGTGGTGAAAATGATGATAGTATGACAGCGGGATTCCACCGGCGGCGTAGTAGAAGAGACAACATCCTACAATGATGAATGTCAGTTGGATGAAACCGGAATGACAAGTACTTACAAAGCATAGCACGCTCATCGTCCTCTGACTCGTCGTCGTTAAGTGAGCCCTGCGGTGATTCGATGGCATCGTTTAAGGCAGTACAAGCACGCGCCATCTGTACTGTGGTCTCTACGTACCCAGCAGGCTTGCTCGAGATAGACTTGATGAAAGATGCAGTGACTTTGCCCCAGCGAGCCGCTGAAAACAAAAACGGGCATTGGTTCATCTTCCCGGTGACCTTGTTGAGGACTTTGGGTAGTTTGATGACGAGTTTACCTCTGCAACTGGTCGCCATATATCCTTGACTTTCAAATTTGTTCGCGAACATTCCCAGGGCACGCTCAATCTAAAACAAGAATAAGTGCGAATTAAATTATTCTCAAATCAAACTTACTGCTTGTAAGACCCGTACTCAAGTAGTATCGGATCCGAAGGGCTTCGGCCTCAGCTCGGCGCTGTGCCCCTTTCCCGAGTCTTGCCCCTTATTTCAGAGAGCTAAAGTATCGCGTATATAGAGTAACGGCCAATCCGGATCGGATCCGGACTAGAACTAACGGGTGAGGGACTGTCCGAAGACAGAGGCGGATATGTAGACTATAGGAATCTATCCTAAGTCTCGGAGTAGACAAGAGTAGCGTACTCAAGTCGGATGGATAACGGAGGACTCAGAGTCCAGACGGAATGAGTGCAATCTAAGATGATATTCGAACTGATCTACTACAGCGCATATACAAAGGTTTTATATACTACGGATAGCTAACGGAATGATCAATAAGCAAAGGTGCGGGGCTATGTACGAAAGTATAAGCAAAGTCTAAGTGGAGCGTATTGGTAAGTTGGATGGATCACGAATCATGAACCGGGAATGAAGTACAAGTAAAAGCGGATTCGTAAGTGTAGCGGATCAGTAAGCATAGCGGAAGTAAAGGATAACCGGTATACCGGTGTACAGGAATACCGAAAGGAGATGAACGATAGTTAGAGTTATATGAACAGGAAATGAAATAAGAATCAAAGCGGATCTTGTGGACCGGACGACGGATATGTTCATCGGATCTGGATCGGATCTGAGATCCAGATCATCGGATCTGTAACCGGATATATGGTATATGACACTGCTGCAGCACAAAGGGCAATAACACCCGACATCCTGATGGCTCTTGTCACCAGTGCGTGTGTGTCGAGGTCAGGAACGTCAACATACCCACTAATGGCGTTAAGATGTGCTGTACCCAACAGCTGTAATACAAAAGGAGAACGGTACGTCGTGAGGGGGCTTGGCTTGTCAGGGTCCTGAATAGGAATGCATAGTCTGCGAGAAGGTGGGCGGCAAGTTGAACAGAATCGCAGTCAGAGTTTCGTGACAAAAAGTCCACGATAATGACCAGGCCCGTCGAGCCGAAGTTGCTGCGCCATTCAGAAATTGCTGCGCAGTCTAATTACGAGTACAGTCAGTAAAGCTTGATATAAAATAGGAAACTTACAAGGGAATGAATCACGCTGCCATGAACAATAGTGATATTGAGCTCCTTGAATACTGCATTGAAAATTAGCTGCGCATGAAGGAGAAGAACGTCGTCTGGGATAGTCCAGAGGTCTTCATAACTTCCGGCCCATAACATAACGGTAGGAAGATATTTCTTTGCCCAGCGTTGATCTACCTGCAACGTGGCAGGTAAATCAACGTTACGATACCACTACGAGGTTTCATGTTATCTGGCACAGTGTCCACGTTGAGCTGGCGTTTGGTGCCGCGGGCACGTGCAGCGGATGCCTCGACTTTGATTTTTTTGGGAGCAGGTGGTTTGCTGTCACTGGCAGGGACAGCAGTCACAACCGATACTGATGTCTGTACGAGTCAGAGTGAGTGCGATTAAATTAAGTGTCCTTACTGAAAATGTTTTGCGCGGATCTTTCTCCTTCTTCACCTCCACTGGAGGCTCGGGCTCGGGCTCGAACATGTCTTCAAAATCGGGGCCTTCGATATCCATGGACCAGTCAGACACCATAGACTCCTCGTCGTCATCGAAGACGTCATCCACTAGCTTTTCGCTTGAGGGTCCCGCGATTTTCGATCTGCGTGAATGGAGCCCGAGGCTCCTGCGAGTACCGTTCCTGTTCTGTGAATGAAGTCACAGAATCATCATCCGACTCATACGCTGGTGGAGCATTAGGCTCGTTGAAGTCCATGTTATCTTCGAATATGAGGCCACCTACAAGCAAATAATTAGCGCGCAGATACTACTAATGATCAAACAGTGGCACATCACCTTCGATTTCCCCTTGCCTTGCGCAATAGTGGCCTCGCGCTCCAACGTATCATCGATATCATCTGCAAAGTCGCCAATGAGGGCTTCTGCAACAGGAGCTGCAGGCTTGCGAATTGGGACCTGTGCATCCGAAGTTGCCGCAGTGGAGGCAGTGCCTTGTGAGAAAATTGATGATGGAGGCGCTTGAGTTGGAAATGAGGTGCTGGATGCCGGGACATGGGTTCTGATTTTCCAGGCTTGACGCCTGAAATCCAATTGGTCACCTGGCCACCCAATGCGAATTTTTGAGTGGTAGCATTGAAACTGGAAGTGAGATTGAGGAAATACAATGTTGATTCAGTGAGGAGTAACATTGGATGGTGAGAGAAGGAAGCCTTACGGTGCTGGCGTATCTTTCCCATCAGATACATGCCACGTTATTGGCGTTATCACCTTCCAATTTTGATGATGGTTGTTGATCTTTTTTGCATGTTACTGATAGCATCCTTTATCAGCGCCTTTCCACCTTTCTTTATTACCTTCCTCTTATTTGCGCCTGTGGTTCCATCCTCCATGTTATTGGTGGCCTCCATGGTTCGACAGCCTCCACGGTCTCGACAGCCTCCGGGGTTTGCCTCATCAGCTTCCAACATGTTGTCAGTATGATCACCACCATCCTTGTACAGGTTTAGTCGCCTTACGAGCCCTTGGCTTGGGCCGAACGGGGATCGCCTTTTTGTTGAGTAATTCTTCCTGCACTTTCTCCATCTCATTTTGCATACCAGCCAAGCGCTCCAGCCCTTTTTGGACCTGTGCTTCCTGTGCTTCCTGTGCTTCCTTGAGGGCAAGGTCGTCGGCGGCCTTTTGCGCTTTGGTATGCCTCTTGATCTTTGCGTCAAGCACTATCTGGCCAGGCCAAGTGGTTGCATTTGATGTACGGGTGCGACGGGGAGCATTTTGGGTAGACATGACTGAGGGGATGAGTTTGCGACTTGGGAAATAAGATGAAGGGCAAAACTTTTGCTGGAGAGAGACAGGCGGGTTTGGAAGTTGGAAAAACTCGTAAGCTCCCAAACAAGTATGTACACACTAATCAGACTCTGTTACACAGTACGTTGAACTTATTAGGGTCATCACGCATTTTCGGCCGGCTCTTCAACTTGACTACCATCGGATGCCCAAGGCTGCTCGCAGGGACCACAGCGCCCTTCAGATTCCATGTGGGTACTTGAAATGCGAACGCTACTTCAAGACTCAGGCAGGGCGCAAAAAGCACTGGAATGCTTCGCACCCAACATTCATATCAGCTCCTACCACCGGCGTCTCACATACTGCTACAGTCGAAGACGAGCCCGAAGAACCACACAATGACTTCTTCGCAGGACATGATGACTTCTCCGCAGGCTTATTTGAGGTCAGGCTCTCGATGACCTGATCATCTGGACACGCAGTTTGTGGGGCCGGGTGGGTATCACAACCTGGCAGGCACATATAAGAAAAGTGCTCAGCCAGTATAAGTGAGTCTCAGCTCTGCCTAGCTGCTATACTCGCAGAATGCAAGAACGTTCGACCCTAAAGGGGAAGCAAGGAAGGCAAGGATCCACGGAATGATGCTGAACAACCCTGGTAAATGGCGTGTGAAAGCGCGAGAAATGCGCTGAAGGCGCGCGCGGGAAAGTGAAGTGCGAAGGTGCGCGGAGCGCGGGAAGGTAGTGCAAGCAGTGCACAAGTGTAGAAGACGGATACTGGGACTGATAAGAGGGAAAGCGCGGATCTAGACGGATACTGATAGTGCCCACTAGCTATAGACTGATGCTAGGGCCTCAAGATGATGAAGGACACATGCATTGCATGGAACTAACTGATGATAGATACTGAGTGGTAGGAAGGTAAGGTGGAATTGTTTTGGGGTGTAAAACGAACATGAGTGTATGTAAGTTCTACCTAAGCGCTCTCCCAGGGCTCGGAGCCGAATAGGGAGCGCTCTAAGTATGTAAATGAGGTAAGGTGATGTAAAGTAAGGGTGCATAACGAAATGGGAAGTGTAATATGCTAAATATGGTCAGATAACAAAAAGGGACATACCGAGGGACTGGTTGGACGATGGATGGATGCTCCTGGATGCTGTGCGACATAGTGCGCTTAAGCACGAGAAAGCGCGCGAGGCGCGCACACGGGAATACTGCGCATTGTGCGGGAAAGTGTCGCGCCTATGGCGCGTTCCGTGGGAAAGTGGTGCGCTCTATAGGGAAGTCATAGTGGATGATAGTGCGAGTCGTGCCATGAAGGCCAGTCATCAGAATTCGTAATATGAGCCCATATGAGCCTGCAGAAACGCGAGTCTCTACACCGGGATGCATCGAATTCGAGACTGCCCGAATTGCCTGTACACGCGCAACCAGATGTCTGCCTGGGACATCAATGTCTTATTGGATCTTTGGGCTGCAACCCTCCTGAAACATAACGACAAGCCGCCGTTTGCAGACTGCCGTGATTTACATAAAACCATTGACAGTACACCGGTGGGTGATGTCAAATGGCAGTCTTTCAGGGTCCAGTACACGGGGGAGAAGCCAGAACACAATGCACCACTGTGGATGGGTCAATCTCACGACGTTTGGTATCGAGATCCCCATGAGGTTGTTCGAAACATGTTGGCAAACCCTGACTATGCACGGAGATGGACTACCAGCCCTACCGTGAGTTCTCGACTGACACGATGAACGCCAATGGCAGGACTTCATGTCCGGCGACTGGGCCTGGAACCAAGCGGTATGTTCTCTTTCTTGTTTCATGTCGCTATACACGCTGATGATCTTTGATAGGATATCATTGCCAAAGATCCGGATACAACTGGCTCGACCTTTGTTCCGGTTATACTCGGAAGCGACAAGACAACAGTTTCAGTGGCAACTGGCGCTAACGATTACTATCCACTGTATGTATCAATCGGGAATGTTCGTAATATGTCCGGCGTGCACATCGTGACGCTGTTGCCATCATTGGCTTCCTGGCTATGCCAAAAAGTAATATTCATCCTACTACTATTGTTCTGTGCTAACTACAGCTGAGCAGCTACGAAAGGAGCATGCCCTCTTGCCCAAAATATCGAAATATCGCCGGCAACTCTTTCATTCCTCTATCTCGAAGATTCTTGAGAACCTAAGACCCAGCACTGACCAAACCAGAGGTTGTGCGCTTTGGTGATGGCACTATCGGCGTGTGAATCTATGGGCTTGGGCCCTACATTGCCGATTATGAAGAGCAGGTTCTATAGCATGTATAGTGCGCTCTTGGTGTCCAAGGTAGGTTCCTAGCAGTAATTGTAATGTATCTTCCACCTTACCGTTTTTAATATACAGGTGTATGTCACACACCACAAAAATTTGGACTCTGAGTCGTTGTGTCGCAATTGTGACCATACAGAAGCACTCGTTGAAGAAGTAACCTCTACCGATCTATGGGACGAGTATGGGATCATCAATGACCCTTGTTGTAAGTCATGAGTCTTCTCGTAGAACTGCAGTTGATAGAATTTAATCCCTGCTAGCCATTTACAAATGACTTCCCTCGAGCTGATATTCATGAACTTATCGCACCGGACCTCCTACATCAATTGATTAAAGGGACCTTCAAGGATCATTTAGTTGAGTGGGTTGGAAAGTATCTGCACCCACGTGCATGGAAAGAAAGGAGCGGAAAAAATTCAAGATGATATAGATCGAAGGTATGTCCTTTTGTCTAAGTTCGAAGTTTTAAGGCTCACATCATGGAAGAATCGCTGCGGTTGCTTCATTCTCAGGTCTTCGACGTTTTCCACAAGGTCAAGGATTCAAACAATGGACCGGTGATGATTTGAAAGTGCTTATGAAGGTAAGTTATTTCTAGAATGCCATGACTGCCAGACTAACAACAGTCCAGGTTTATCTACCCGCCATTGAAGGTCACGTCCCAATGGATGTCGTGCGCACGTTTCGTGCATTTCTTGAATTCTGCTATCTCGTATGGCGTAATATCATCATGGAATCCACGCTGGTTCAAATCCAGGATGCTCTCAACCAATTCCATCATTACAGGAAGATCTTTGAGTCCACTGGCGTTGTTCTCACATTCTCCCTCCCTCGACAACACTCTTATTCCCATTACATCCTCCTAATCCAACTGTTTGGAGCACCCAATGGCCTTTGTTCCTCGATCACTGAGACAAAGCACATCAAAGCCAGTAAAGGAACCATGGAGGCAGCTCAAGTCGCTACAAAGCCCTTGGTCAATGCTGGTGACAAACCAGCGCCTTGATAAACTTGCAGCCTCGCGCATTGATTTCAAGAGCCGCAGGATGCTGAATGGCACTTGTCTGTCAGAAATGCTTCGAGCATTAAGTGAGTTTCTTGAGCGCTATCATCTTCATTGTTTACTTAAAATCTATACTAGAGCGGTTGCGGTGTTAAATACAGAACCTCATGCCAACCAGCCCGATCAACCCAATGAGAGTAGCATTCTGCTACTCCCCAACCCCGATATCACTATACAGGGCGACAATGAAGAGGGTGAAGTTATCGACGGCCCAACATTGGTGCAGGCCCATGTTCAGTTGGCAAAACACCCCGTAAGCCAGCTTATATTTGATTGTGAATACCTTGTTTTAATTTTCAACATTGCGCAGAACGCAATCGTGCACGAACTGTACCTGACTTATCTGCGGAACTCACTATCCCCCATCTTTACAACCTCCTCCGCCGATTCCTATTCGAACAAGTTAACCCAGATGACCAGCGGTCTCCCTTTGAAGTCCTGCTTGCAAGTTGTCCTCGATTCGATGGCAATATTCAAGTCTTCAACTCCACATCTTCGACATTCTATGCACCTAGCGACCGCAGTGGGATTGGTGGCATGCGCCGTGAGCATATTCGTGCTTGTCCTCTTTGGAGAAACGAGGCACCGCGATATGACTGCGTGTTTGTGAACACAGATGCAGGTGTCGAAGGGATGGGGGGGGGATGGAAATAGCACGAGTGATGTGTTTTTTCTCTTTGACATTTCGAGGCAGTTTCATACCCATGCGCTGTGGTGCGTTGGTTTGACAAAGCCGATGATAGACCCGACAGAGGACACTGGGATGTGGATAGTGCGACCTTTCGTATGATGCTGACCATTCTCCATCAGTTGGAATCATCCACATTGATTCTATTTATCGCGCTGCACACCTCATCCCAATCTATGGAACACATACCATCCCACAGGACCTCAAACACTACGACTCGTATGATGCTTTCAGAGCATTCTATATAAACAAGTTTGCAGATCATCATGCATTTGAGATCGCATCTTAGGTAGGACTGTTTGACTTCGGGACTGAAATAATTACTGAAAGACTAACTACAGACACTCTTTTGATGCGCTCACATGCTCAGAGGAAGTGCGGCCTTGTTATGCTTGCAGATTTGTTCATACCCCCTTCGCTTTGGCACACAGTAGGTACTCATTCACCACCTCACAGAAGAATATGATCCTGAACTGGTGTGGTCTTATTGCGCCTCCTAGGTTCTATCCATGCGCCCCCCTCATCTGCCTATGCATTCCTCATGCAATGGCACCCACCCACTGTCCTGAAGAATATGATCCGAACAGGTGTGGCCTTGTTTATGCTTGCAGATTTGTTGGTACCCCCTTCGCTTTGGCACACAGCGGTACTCATTCACCACCTCACAGAAGAAAATGATCCTGAACTGGTGTGGTCTTATTGCGCCTCCTAGGTTCTATCCATGCGCCCCCTCATCTGCCTATGCATTCCCCATGCAATGGCACCAACCCACCGTCCTGAAGAATATGATCCGAACGGGTGTGGCCTTGTTACGCCCCCTAGATCTGTCTGCCCGCCCCTCTATGCATCCCGCCATCCGGAAGAATATGATCCGAACAGGTGCAGGCCTTGTTATGCCTGCCAGATCTGCCGCCAATTGAATGTACATATTCTTCACCCATCCGCTCTTCCTCGTTCATGCCAACGCCGTCTGCCATTCAGTGTGCATCTCTTGCTCGTTCAGGCTCTGGAAAACAGATACCTTTGCCACCACAACGTTTGCACACCGTCGACCACTCATGACAGTGCCTTGGCCTTCTCGGTTTATCAACAACAACAACTGGCGTGCCCCTCCTGAATCATCGACTCAGACTTCTGTTAGCATTTTTTTCGTACTATTGAGTTTTTAAATTGAGATTTACAGCGCGAAACTGCTCGTTCAGTCAGGTTGGTATGTCAAGGCCACCTCCTAGCAGCCCCAACCCCCAAAGCCCGGTATGTTTTACATGAGTGTTGTTGTGACTACTGCTCCTTACTTACACCCACAGCCTGATCTCGATGGTGCCCATGACAGAGATCGTTCAACTAAGATCCCTGCTGATTCACATCGGCAAACTGAGCGTGTAGTTTACCTGTACGCCCTCTATTGTGTGGAGATGAACTACATGATAAGATGTGGGGTCATACCTTCAGCAACCCGACGATTACGCCACGCCATGGATTCGGGCGAGCAGTGCTCGATTCCAGCGGCCCAGAAAGCCTCTCAACCTCCTCCACAAACCCCCACCCTCGCCCAACTGCCTCATCCACCACATCCGGTGGCATGTCTAGCCGATCTGCCTCAACCAGCCGCCGTCACCCTCGTCCTTGTCTATGATAGACCTGTGGTGTCGTTTCCACAAGAGTCGGCGCTCAGGACTAACTCCTGTTGATCACACTCGTCAGTGATCGGCCATCTACATAGCACACAGGCCACCTACAGGATCGTGAGGGCCCATCATTCTCACAGTTGAGCGTGTTGTAGGTGAGTGGAATGCTCAGCTTGTATCGTTGTCCGTACTTACTGATAGTATTTGCCAAATCGGCCTCTCCCGACACCTTCTTCTTTCAGACAAGCACCGCTTTCTAAAGCGCGGTGCTTCTGTACCACGCACGAACCTCTAGTACTACACCAAGGTAAGTAACGTTCATTGCTCATTTATACTACATACAAATGACGCAAAACTACTACAAGACAGCTCGTGTGCTTGGCCACCCTCTGCGAGTGGTGTGCATGTTTGCTACACCTGCATGAGCGCTTGTTACGACGCTTTACCTTCGACGTTTGAACCACGACTCGGATTAACGGCAAGGAGAACGGGTGACTTAGTACTACTAGTACTACTACCATTTATCACTTATTGCGTAAATACAAACTTTTCTCGCTTTTTGGTGGGTCTGGACTTGTGAGCCTAAGTGGTGTCTTAATGCGCTTTCGCAAAAGTCAATTAAGTGGAAAAGCAGTGTTTTCAGTTGGATTTATTTCATATTAAGCATAAAAAGTAACATAAGCGGGAAAAAGGGACTGGTGGGTTTCCTGATGGTGCTGCACAGTACTAATCGTTGACCTTCCATAATGTCCCAATGACGCTCTTAACCCCAGCGAATTGCAGGCCAGCTGCTAGGTGTATCACTTCGTTGGGCGTACTCAAGTCACTGACTGCAGTTTTCACAGGCAGAAATAAATGCAAATTGATACCGAGAGAATATCTATTTGGGTGATATCGAGGGAGCGAAAGTGGTTGGTCCGCGCATGAGAAAGGCCGACTTGAAGGGTTCGTCAAGTTTTTGTGTCCCGTGGCCACGAGAGATGGAGCCAAGTATTGTCTCGCAATGTGTAGAGTACTCTCGAATTCATTGCATCGACGGCTCATTATCTTGGTGAAGGAAAACTGTTGGGGAAGGGGGTAAAAGACTCTGCACTAAATCTAGCTCAGGTTCCACACCATTCAACATGAATGAAGCGCCATCCGGGAGATTCTGGCCAATGGCATGCAAAGGCCGCCGACGGTGACCTGTCGTGACTTCTGCGGGCCCTCAGCAGCGCGGTAAGCGATGGCGTGTATGAAGAGATATATTGGCTGCCAAAGGGACTCTCCATTTTCCCTATACTCGCCGGCAGCGTGCAATGGCAAGGAAATTGAAGAGAGACGTCGGGCACCACCATATTCGGGAACCTCGTCATGTACATTCCGCAAAGAATCTCGACCACTGGGTGAACGACGTCGTTCCACAAACTCCCTCAAGGCTTTCGTCAGTGCTGGTTGGTTCCCTTTAGGACTGGCCTCTTTATTAATTCCCTCCTGGAGTGCAAGCACCAGTCTGACAAGTTTCAAAAAATTGGTAGGGAGTTGAATGCCAGTCGGGGATTGGTGGTGCCGAACAATAATGGCATTGCAAGACGACTCGCTTGCGATCAACACGATCACGGGTCCATCACGAGCTGCATCTTGAAGATCAAGAACAAAGGAGGAAGTAGGAAGTGAGAGAAGCCCTCGACCTTCCGGATCTCTTCCACAACTCTATTCCAGTCTTCCACTAGACGTCTGTACCGGGTTGCTTCTGCTTCTGCAGCAATGCTTCGGGGACCCTTCTGGATGACTCGCAGGAGATTTATCAAGGAGGGAGCTGAGGTCTCTGAATCTCTCCATCAGGGCCACTGCATGATCCCCGCGAGTCTGGAGGCTATCAAGAGGCGTGCGGAGTCATGTCATCTGTGTCCAGATGAGAGTCCTGCCTTGTTCCAACAACTCAACACAACTCAACAGCATGACAGACATCACCGCTACGAAGAGCACATGATGCAGCATCTACGGCAAGCGTACCCGGAAAGTCCTTCATAGCATTATGACGAGACGATACTGAAGCTGTGGTGGACATGTAAGTGTCTAGAAGTTGCATGGAAGTCGCATAAGCCTCTAGCTGAGTACCATGTGAATGTTGGCTAGCATGACCAACCCAGCGCAGACTTGCTTGCAGGCGACATAGAAAACCTGCAAGGACGACATTTACTGCTGCCTTGAAATGATGCATGGCAGCATTCATATTGTTAGTATCTTCACCTGGGACAGTGCCGTCAAGTCCTGATTGATGGAAGGACAGATAGACATTAGCTAGCAAAATATGGACCTGTAATTGACGAGAATCATGTTGCATAGACAGAGTTAAGGCACAGCGGAGATTGTCTCGTGACTCATTGAGATCTTTGGCATTGCCTCGGGTGGAGAGTTGAGTCGCAAGATTATTCAATGACGCAGACTGATCTGTGTGACCGACAGGGCATAAAGCCAGCGCTTCCCTCTGAAGTGCAATAGCCTCATCCAAGCCTTCGGCATTGCCTCGGTGATCGAAGCGGGTGGAGAGATAAATCGCAAGATGATTCAATGACTTGGACCGATCTGTGTGGCCAACAGGGCACAATGCCAGCGCTTCCCTCTGAAGTGCGATAGCCTCATCCAAGTCTTCAACATTGCCTCGGTGATCAAAGCGGGCGGAGAGCTGAACCGCAAGACCACCCAATGACGAGGACTGATCTCTGTGACCAACAGGGCACAATGCCAGCGCTTCCCTCTGAAGTGCAATAGCCTCATCCAAGTCTTCGGCATTGTCTCGGTGATCATCAAGCAGGTGGAGAGTCGAGTCGCAAGATTATTCAATGACAAGGACCGATCTGTGTGACCGACAGGGCACAATGCCAGTGCTTCCCTCTGAAGTGCAATAGCCTCATCCAAGTCTTCGGCATTGCCTCGATGATCAAAGCGAGTGGAGAGTCGAGTCGCAAGATTATTCAATGACAAGGACTGATCTGTGTGACCGACAGGGCACAATGCCAGCACTTCCCTCTGAAGTGTGATAGCCTCGTCCAAGTCTTCGGCATTGCCTCGATGATCAAAGCGGGTGGAGAGTCGAGTTGCAAGATAATTCAATGACAAGAACCGATCTGTGTGACCGACAGGGCACAATGCCAGCGCTTCCCTCTGAAGTGCAATAGCCTCATCCAAGTCTTCGACATCGCCTCGGTGATGAAAGCGGGTGAAGAGTCGATTCGCAAGATTATTCAATGACGAGGACCGATATGTGTGACCGAAAGGGCACAATGCCAGCGCTTCCCTCTGAAGTGCAATAGCCTCATCCAAGTCTTCAGCATTGCTTCTGTGATGAAAGCGGGGTAGAGAGGTGAGTCGCAAGATTATTCAATGACAAGAACCAATCTGTGTGACCGACAGGGCACAATGCCAGCGCTTCCCTCTGAAGTGTGATGGCCTCATCCAAGTCTTCGGCATTGCCTCAATGACGAAAGCAGGTGAAGAGATGAGCCGCAAGATTATTCAATGACAAGGACCAATCTGTGTGCCCGACAGGGCGCAAAGCCAGCGCTTCTCTCAGAAGTGCAATAGCATGATCTGAGTCTTCGGCATTGCCTCGATGACGAAAGCGGGTGTGAAGAGATGAGCCGCAAGATTATTCAATGGCTTGGACCGATCTGTGTGACCGAAAGGGCACAATGCCAGCGCTTCCCTCTGAAGTGCAATAGCCTCATCCAAGTCTTCGGCATTGCCTCGATGATCAAAGCGTGGTAGAGAGTCAATTCGCAAGATTATTCAATGTCGGACCAATATGTGTGACCAACAGGGCATAATGCTAGCACTTCCCTCTGAAGTGCAATAGCCTCATCCAAGTCTTCGGCATTGCCTCGATGACGAAAGCGGGTGGAGAGTTGATTCGCAAGATTATTGGTTGACATGATCCAACCTGTGTGACTGACATGGTGCAAAGCCAGCGCTTCCCTCTGAAATGCAATAGCCTGATCCAAGTCTTCGGCACTACCTCGATGCCTGAACCGAGTGATCAGCAGTACACTCAGATTGCCAAGCAATTGCCCTCGACAATCATGCACGGTGTTTGTAGTATCCCAGTGCATTGTAATGAAGGGATATCACTTCATTTAAGTCAAAGGGATCATCTATGCGCAAAACCGGTCTGCTCAATAAGCAAGTTGATTAGGCGATAACGGAAGCATGAATGCAGCTGCGCTCCTGCCCAAGATTGCTTCCAGCCGAATGCTGAGTGGATGGTCGATTGCAAGCAAAGTTGCTCTGTAAACGTGACTGTTGGCGTGGCAAATTCGTTCAGTAACTCTGCAGCCGCATCAGCATCCGTTTTAGACCCACGTTTTGCGAAGCGAAGAGAGAGCAGCAGAGATGGCAAGATGGCTGGGTGACGGGTCGGTCTAGCTCACCATTCGGACGCAAATCAAGGGCGTTGGGCGGCCTGGCAGTGTCTTTGATCAATGATAATAATGCTTCGTGTGAAAAATTGACGGTCCAATAGGTGAGGTTTGCAGTCCAAAGCCGTGGCGAAAAAATGTATTTGTTGACTCTTCTACACCGACATGCTGGCCCGTCGCTGGGTGTCTGTCAACCTTATCACCCAGCCCCGAAGCCATCAGTGAACTGGTGGACAAAATATAATCACTTGTATATCAATATATAGTACATACTATCATTCCGGGTAGATATCTGCAACATGCATGTAATATGCAAAATGTTCAAAACACCTCAACGCACTGCTCAACTCACTCAAAAAAATTCATGCATATGTAGACTACTTATAGATCTTCACGATATCTAGACCTCTCATCACGCAAACTTACATACAGTCGTCGCTTAGTCATTTACATCGCCCCTCAAAACGGCCGGCAGGAACGACTGGTGGGGTGCGCCTTACACCAGTGCATTTGGGGTTGTGACTAAGGGACGGAGTATGGGGCTCCATGACTAGCTCGTATTGTCCTACATAGAGTATCACTCTCAATGGACATAGAATTGGAATCAAAAAAAAAAAGAGCTCCTGCTCTCTATGTTTGCGCGTTAAGTTAACACGACGATCAGAACAACGGTATGAGAGCCGGGCAAAGCGTTGACCATGTGCATTTCCAAGTTGTGACGAAGCCAGTGCTCAGGGACTCATCCTAACACCCGAGAGTTGGCCTTCGTACCCTACTATGACCGATGAAGAATACGCTCACGTCGCAGCTCAGATGAA
>NW_024540881.1:0-15435 GCF_016647625.1 Suillus subalutaceus
TTAATCAAAGCCTCAGGGTACCAACATCAAAATTACTCCCATGGCTTTCGACGACGACGACGAGGTGCCACAGAGTATGGCCCAACATGCTGCGATTCCGATACCTGAGCAGGAGCAGCTTGACAACGATAACAGCACTGACTTCAGCATGTTTTCAGATGTGCAAGAGGACGTCCAGGCCCGTCCTGCTCCCTTGGTGAACTACGCATGAGTCAGACAGTGATTTTGATGCCCCTCTTTTAGGGCAGGCCTCCCCCATAGATCAGGATTCTGATATTGAGTTTCTATCTCTCGCCCAGCCTCCCTCGACTCGCTACGTCCCTCCTGCGTATTATATCTCGCCAAGTCTAAAACGCAAAATCACAGAGGAAGAAGACTCTCACCGTTGTCTGAGATTGAGGTTCTCGATGGGCCTGACGAGTTGTCAGTCATAGTGAAGAAAGAACCCGAACCAGTAACACTCTGGCAGACTTCTGCAGTACGTATTTGTTTGCTGATCAGAATATCTTACTGATTAGGAAGCACAGACCAGTGTTGCTGTAAGACAAAAGATCCTGCAGTGAAGAGGTTGAAGACCTCCGCTGCAGGTAAGGCCTCTCATGCAAGCATTGCGCCCTCCTCTCAGGCAACAGAGATGCCAAAAATCGTGCTCTCTCAATCTCAGTACAGGATGAAGCATCTTCCTGATGTTTGTCAGACGTTGGGCAAGTGGAGCAGTGTGTTCATCCCCACTTGATTCACTGCATCGCAACCAGGACGAAGTCTGGGCCATCAAAGACAATTCCCTCAGTGCTACTCTGCAACTAATTTGGGATGCCGTTTACAAAGGTGTCCCATACACAGTCACTACTGATGGGCCTTGTCATTGCCGTGGTGAGTGCCTTTAAGCCCCATTCATATCTGAGTCCTGAAACCAGATATTTCACAGGCCCTTCAGCAGTTGTCAGAATGGTGCATTAGCACCACTGCCCTCGTTGTATTTGCAACATTCCTACGCTCACAGCCTGATCTCAAGACTGATGAAGACCGCCAGGAATTTTCTGTGTGCCTACTTATGAAGAGCGCGTTCTTGTATGGGACAATTAAGGAGGAGGTAGGTAAGCACATGGAACCATTTCAATCTGACCTTATCGTGCAGCTGCTTGCGCAACATCACTGTGCTATTTCTGGTGCTCTCGCCGTTGTGCCAGGATTCACTACATTGGGACACCCAAAGGGGGCGCTTGCCCTCGCCACTTCGGCGGCAGGTATCTCCACCATATCTTTATACAGTTAACTCATTCTTATTTTAGATGGAACGCGCAATCACACTTTTTGCCAACGAGGGCTTTCTACTGAGTTACATTGAAATCAACAGTCGAGGAAGGGCTTCCAGGGCCCCCCAGAAGCACAACAAGTCATCGGGCAATGAAAGTAGTGCTCTTTTGGCATTTTCAGATGTCAACTGGGGTGGGCCCACTAGGTCATACGTGATATCCATCACTCGCATAGGAGACTTGGTCATTAGGAAGATTGGGAGAGAGCTCAGAACCTTGGCACAAAGAGGCATGGTGCACGAAAGGTGGACGAGGAATCGGAAGATGAGCGCACGCTCATCTGCTAGTTGTCAGTGGTACTGTTCTGTTTTTGTCATCTCATGTCTCGCAACTGACTACCAGTAGTATTATGACTCTTCCTGCAGTGTCATGATGTTAGGACTACTCCCTCATGTCGCCATCTCTCTGCTCAAGTCGCCACTTCAATCCTTATCTCCATGCTGCTCCAATTCGCTCATTTTCCCATTGCTCCAAGTCGTCTTTCCCTTGTTGCCCTTCCCTTGTTGCCACTACTACTACTAATAGTTGCACGCATTTTAAACCGTCGCTAACCGTCGCTATCCGCTGTAGAGACTCGATCTGGGTAGCCTCACAATGGCACATATTGCACATAGGTCAAGTCTACAGTATCATGCATGTAACCGACACTTGCGCGATAAACGCGACGTTCGCGCGCGCGCGCGACTTAGGCGACACTTCCGCGACATAGGCGACACTTCCGCGACTTGTGCGCGCTTTAGGCGAATTTTCCCGTGCCTAAGCGCTATAGGGCGCCTGACTTCCCACTGTGTTTTCCCATGTCCAACCAAGTTCCCAGGTATGCATTTCTCCATTTATCATTTATTTCAACATCGTACCATGTTATTTTCACTTGGTACACATTTTTCATTACACATTTTTTTACTTTACACAACACACATTACCACGGACCACCATCATCATAGACAGTCACCATCTCCGAGTTTTTATTATGTTTGAATAAATCATCGCAAGCCCTAGTAGCAGTTAGCTCTAGTGGCCATATCCGCATCAGTTGTCTTATCAGCATCTCAGTACACGTCTTAACATCTCACTATCGCTCGCATACCGCTTTTCACCCAGTTCCGCTTTCGACGCGCGACTTTCCCGCGCTTCGCGCGCCTATAGCGCCTTTGTTCCCGCGCTTTCGCCTTATCACGCGCTTTGCGCATTCCCCCTAGAGTTGACCAGTGGATATTTGCTTTCTCCGCTTCCCCTAAGGACGAACATATTGCACTCATATTTTCCTCCCTTCAACAATTATATCAGCTGTACCCTCAGCTGAGTTGAAGATCCTTCACCGCTCTTTAATGTTTCTTTCTGCTACTTACCAGCACTTGACTGTCACTTACTCTCACTTTATATTAACTTGTCCGCTTGTCTCGCTATAAATGCAGTATTTGCCACTGTTTTTTTCATGAACCAAGTGGGCACAAGCTCGAGCAAGTGGAAATAAGTAAAAAATAAGTGCAAAACAGAGGAGGGATCTACTTGTTAAACTTGCAGCAGCTTGCGGCAAGTGGTTTTTACCGTCCTTGCCAAGGACTTAACCACTTCTTGTGGGAAATAATTGACAGCAAGCGGCAGGAAAGCTAACTAAAGAATTAGTGAATTTACGGATGATACTGAACTATGTTCCTTTGAATGAATTTGAGGTGTATTGCAAGGAAAACTGGGACATTCAGCCTGTAGGTGATGCAGAATTGCTCATTTCTATTCTCACTTGTTTCTGCTCAGGAGGCTGGGGGTATGCCACTTGAGCCTCCCATCTTTGACAGCCCATTTGATCTCATCCAGGATGCAGTCTACTTTGTGGGCATTGTTTTTCTCTTTGTTCTTAGGCTAAAAACAAATGACATATAAGATTCCCAGTACCCAGGACTTGCAACCACAAAGTTCAGCCATTGTGGGAGGCCATGAGGCAAATGGTGACCCCCTCTATATTGTACGTGCTCCATATGAGGTGAGTTAATGAATCCTGCCAAGTTTGAGCATTATTCTTATACAGGCAACTTTGCAGGGTGGTATCTGTAAGTTCTGATACTGGCACATTGCCCAAAGCATTCACCTTTTGTCAAACAAGATCCAGGGAAAGCATCCCCCAAGGAGTCTGTATACATCAGCCATGATGGCAGAGAGATAAATGTATGTTTAATGCAACATCTTGACCTGCACTTGGTTACAACTACTTCTCAGATCCATGGTAAATTTGAACGTCTTGTGGGAGATCATAGCTGTGTTCGCTGGGCTCATGTTGATGGTCGATTCTATTATGGGAGGCTGGGTGGTGCTATCCCTGTGCGGTTGGTCTATCTCATATAGAAGTATCTTCTCTTTTATAACATAATTTCTGGTCATTCAGTGGAGGGACAGAGCCACCTGGAGCAGCCCTTTACATTGCCCAAGCATCTGTTGAAGGAGGTGTTCATTGTGGCAAAGTCAAATTTGATAGCTATGGTCAGTAGGTATTCAGTACTCCTTAAAGCTGGTTTTAATCATTCTCTCTTGTAGCTGCATTCCATTGAATGGCTCTGAAATAATTGCAGAAAGCTACAATGTTCTTGTATTCTGTGATTGAATTGGTCTAACATCAGACATCCAATGATGAAATTGTATGGGTGTATACTAAAGAATTACCCTTGAGTAAAATCCCTACAATAAGTGCAATAATGATAGGTTGTATTGTTAAGCTTTACATGGTAGGATAGACATGGCAGAATTCACAAGATATGCAGGGATGAGACTTCAGTGTCAAGAGCTTAAGAGTTCAGACTGAAAATGAGAGAGAATTGCAAGGTATCATGTCATGGACTAAATATCATGGGACTTAAGGCGACATCAGTTGTGGCTACCTTGAGTCGTAAAACACGCACCTTGACAAATTTCTGCCCTTCAGATAAGACGAGAAGGCAAGACCGCAGACCCTTCAAACACCACTCCATTTCCAACCAGGGGATAATATGATCATTCCAAAAAGCCTGGAATATATGATTGAGTGTGTCATCCCATGGATTGGGGGCGCGCGAGAGATGTACGGCCCAGTTGTGACAGGCGTACTTGAGAGCGTCGGAAGCTGTTCGACTGCGTTCCAGAGCTTCGTTTGCGAGACTTTCAAAGGCATTTATAGCACGGATTATCTCCCTGCCTGGTAGAAGGACTTTCTGGTATTGCAGAGCTGGAATGATGCCGGTGTCTTAATGCCAGGAAAACCGGAAACATCAAGAAATCTGGCAAGGTCTTGAACTGCTGGATTACTTGAAAAGCCGGCAATAACGACACATCGCTGGTGATGATATACTCGTTGATTGCCTCCGATGTCCTCGAGAATTCTTCCATTGTTACCCAGATGGAGGCCGCAGGAGTGGACTGCCACGCTTGACCATGAGGAGTCTGCAGCCAGTCTCGCCCATACAGAGTCTGCAACCAGTCTCGTCCTGCCTGGTCTGCAGCCAGTCGTCCCCACCCTTTGTCCGCAACCAGTCTCGTCCTGTTCTGAGTCTGCAGCCAGTCTCGTCCCCCTGGGTCTGCAGCCAGTACTCTTGCCCTCCGTGGGTCTGTAGCCAGTCTCGTCCCCCCTGTGTCTGCAACCACTCTCGTCCTCCCCCCTGAATCTGCAGCCAGTCTCGTCCTCCGTGGGGTCTGCAGCCAGTCTCGTCCCCTGGGGTCTGCAGCCAGTCTCGTCCTTCCTGGGGTCTTCAGCCAGTCTCGCTCCCTCCTGGGTCTTCAGCCAGTCTCGTCCCTGTCTGGGTTTGCAGCCAGTTTAGCCCTGCCCGGGTCTGCAGCCACTCTCGTCCTGTCTGGGTCTGCAGCCACTCTCGTCCTACCCGGGTCTGCAGCCACTCTCGTCCTCTCTTGGTCATGCAGCCACTCTCGTCCTCCCCGGGTCAGCAGCATCAACTCTTGTCCTCCACAGGTCCGCATCCACTCTCGTCCTGCTCGGGTCTCCAACCACTCTCGCGCTGGCATGTGTCTGCAGCCACTCTCGTCCTGCCTGTGTCTGCAACCACTCTCGTCCTGCCCGGGTCTGGCAGCCAGTCTCGTCCTGCCTGGGTCTGCAGCCAGTTCTCGTCTGCCTGGGTCTGCAGCCAGTCCTCGTCCTGCCAGGTCTGCAGCCAGTTTTGCCCTCCCCGGGTCTTCAGCCAGTCTCGTCCTGTCTGGGTCTGCAGCCAGTCTTCCCCACCCTTTGTTCGCAGCCAGTCTTGTCCTGCCTGTGTCTGCATCCACTTTCGTCCTGCCCGTATCTGAAGCCACTCTCGTCCTGTCTGAGTCTGCAGCCACTCTCGTCCTGTCTGAGTCTGCAGCCACTCTCGTCCTGTCTGAGTCTGCAGCCACTCTCGTCCTGCCCGAGTCTGCAGCCACTCTCGTCCTGTCTGAGTCTGCAGCCAGTCTCGTCCTGCCCGTGTTTGCAGCCACTCTCGTCCTGTCTGGGTCTGCAGCCAGTCTCGTCCTGCTCGGGTCTGCAGCCAGTCCGTCGTCCTCCCGAACCTGCACCCAGTCTGGTCCTTCCCGGATTTCCACCCATTCTAGTTCTCCCTGGACCTGCACCCACTCCGGTCCTTCCTGGGCCTGCTCTGGTCCTCCCGGGATCTGCAGCCAGTCTCGTCCTGCCCGGATCTGCAGCCAATCTCGTCCTGCCCGGGTTTGCAGCCAGTCTCGTCCAGCCTGGATCTGCAGCCAGTCTCGTTCCTGCCCGAGTCTGCAGCCAGAATCGCCCTCCCTGGGTCTGCACCACTCTCGTTTTGCCGTGGGTCCTGCATCCCGTCCTCGTCCTCCGGGGTCTGCAGCCAGTCTCGTCTTGTCCGGATTGCAGAGCCATTCTTGTCTTCCTGGGGTCTGGCAGCCATTCCTCCGCCCTGCCTGAATCTGCAGCCAGACACGCCCGTCCAACAGTCTCACCAGCCAAGATTGTAAAATCTGAAGCGAGATCTCCTGCGAAGCCACACAGCATAACAAGATGACAGCCGATAGTGGCTCAGGTGGGTTGAACAAGGAATGCCAAATGAGATCTTTTAACCTATGGTGAATCCTCAGGTTGCATAGCTTGGCTCTGCTTCTTCAGTTCTGAGAGCGCGTCTAAGAGGGCCGTGCTTTCTGGAATCGCCTTATCAATTGGAGAGAGGAGCGTGCGAGGTAGGGAGTGAGGCGATGGGATATCGCGTACTTGATGGAGGGGCTGCAGTTTGAGAGGTCGGAAACATAGTCGCGAATGGATGAGTGATAAATATCACGGGGAGAGTGCTGTCTGTCGGGATAATCCATGACAGACCGTAGTTGTATCAGCGTTGTCTGCACATCCCTGCCCAAACCAGGGCCAAGAAGTGTTGAGATTTGCGAAATGGGCAGAGGGTCTGTAAGGGCAGCAACGAGGGACAAGTGCAGGTATGCCCGCTTGGGATCGGCACACGTGGAGAGGATACAGTCGTATAACTTGTACACATCCGTTCCTGGTAGCAGCTTGCTCGGTCAGCTCGAGCATCAGCTGCAACCTATCGTGGGGATCATTGTCTTCATCGTCGATAATGAACTTCATCATCGTAGACGCTACGATGAAACGTCTGCCCGCTCGGCTCGCCAGCTTCGCAAGGTCAACCTCTGATGGCTGAGGGAAATTAGGATGACGACTTCCCAGATCTTCGAAGGAATGCCGTAGGAAAGTACAGATATCGTTGTCAACGTCTGCACCGTCTAAAGAGATGATGCCGCCCTCCCCAGAAGTTCTCACGGGTATCTCACGCACCAACGGGCGCACCTCGTCGTTCTGAAAGACTTTGTCAATATACGATTCCGAGCGACTTGTGAGCAGAATGTGGGTCACGGGTAGATCAGGCTCACGAAGAGCCCGTGCGAGGGAAAGGATGAGATCGATAAGCTCGGGTTGCGATGTGCATTCATCAAGCGCATCGATAACAAACGACAAAGGTGGACACCCGCGCAATCTGGATTGGAGTTTCCGGAAGAGGCCGAAGAAAGAAAGCCTCCATCTGATCGCAGAGAGGCGTATCCGGATCTAGTAGAGCGGGATTGTCGCGGATAATTCTGCTCACATCCTTCCGGATGCTTGGAAAATGGTGGCAAGCTGGTAGACGAGCGTCGCAAAGAAATACCCAGCCGTGCAGCGTTTGGTGTGCTTCCGCGAGAAAAAGAATGTTCCCCCGAGCCGCTTTTCAACATTCGTCTCTTCTGTTACCTTAAGGTCTCTCATCTTCTCGGCTACAGTGAACGCAACAGCAGACTTTCCGACACCAGCCGTGCCATGCAACCAAATAAGTTGATTCTTCTTGGGGTCGTCCAGGAATCCATGGATGTATTTGAGGAGATCCACCCGGGTCCCTTCCAAACATTTCGGGTGGGGATGACGTTCAGGGGAGTTATATTGAGCACCCTTGACAGCTACCCGGGACAGCCTCGCCCAAATTCCTTCAAGAACTGTCAAAGAGGTCAGAGGGAATGCAAGAGATAAAGTATGGCAGTAGTACTGACATTGATCGTCACTCATTGACGAAGGTTGTGATATGCGAGATCCAATGAACCAGCTGAAAGTACTAGCTGAGTTCGAAGGTGCTGGCTATTTCGAGAGACGACGTCGAGAATTTGAATCAAAATTTGGGCTTAGATTAAACAATGATCAAGCTTGTCAAGTGATGGTGATAAAGCGTGATTGAGATGGAATGGTTGAATGGATGTTTCAATCTATGATAAGCTTACTAGATAGTGGTAGAATTTGAAAGACGAGTACTCGGTAGGGCGCTCGTCTGGTAGCTGCTGTGATATTGCCGTGGCGGCCGACATCAAGCCAACATGCTGTAGATAAGCTGTAGTTTGGCCGCTGCACAGCCAGACGGAAAATTTCAAACGTCAAATGACTAGTAGGAGTCACTAGATCTAGACAGGGACACTGAGTTGTGTGGACAAGATTCAGCCTTGAAATGACTAGGATGTAGACTGGAACCTTAGAAATTCACAAGACGTACTAGCATCCTTTAATAGATTGGTGGTTATACGTACCACTGAGGGCATGAGTGAGAGACTTATAGTACATGATTTCTCATATTATCACTCGTCCTGATTCCCGATCGAACTCCAGTTCTCATGAATTATTAGGCCTATAGGGCGTTTGTTGAGCTGGTGGGATAACAAAGTTGACGTGTTCAAACTTTGAGAAAGGTTATCAAATGTGGGAACGACATTTCCTTTTTTAGTTTATGCTCGTTCTCGAGAACGATTGAAATTTACAAGACTGAGCATCAGCGCCGCAGGGGGAAATGGACGATGGTCTTGTCCTAAACATTGCAGAGGCATCTGCAGGACCCACAAAGTTAGCATCAAAAAAATCTGGTCGCTGGACGGATAGGTGAGCAGACGTTCGATTTCATGCATGCAGTTAATCGTGATAGCCTAGGTTGAAGGCAAAACGAGTCCAAAAGAGAAGGACTGACCGTCATCCTGGCAGCGATGATGATGACCATTCTCGTCCCGTAAAGCGGATGCGACCTAACATACCCTTGCCTGCTACCAAAGTAGCTTCTGCAGCGGACCGTCCGGCACTTCCAGCTAAGCCTCCGACTCAGATAATATCTTCTCTGTTCTCGTACAACCCTAAAGTCGAAGCTCTCATACCCTCCGCTGTCCAAAAAGCACCCTCTAAACCAAGTAACGCACCATTGACTGGCTCAGCCACATTCGCAGACCTAGGTCTCCACCCTCTCCTCGTCGCTCACCTACAATCCAAGATGAGTATCACGAAGCCGACGTCTATTCAACGTACTGCCCTTCCGATATTCACGAACCCCTCTTCTGAAGACATGAACGCACGCGACGTATTTATACAATCGCAAACCGGCTCCGGAAAGACCATGTCATTCCTCCTACCTATAATCCACGATCTTCTCCCCCTCAGTACACACTCTTACATCGACCGCTCGATAGGAACGCTTGCCATTATAATCGCGCCTACTCGTGAACTAGCAAAACAAATCTGCGATGTCTTAGAAGCACTTTTGACGCTTAAGCTCTGCCCAGAAGGCGAGGACGCAGATGGGCCTACTCATTATACTCGTTGGTTAGTATCCGGCCTGCTAAGTGGAGGCGCAACCCGTGCGCACGAGAAGGCGCGTCTGCGGAAAGGTGTCCCCATTCTCGTGTCGACCCCGGGTCGCCTACTTGATCATCTGCAAAATACCTCTTCTTTCGACGCTGGAAAATGCAGATGGTTAGTTCTCGACGAAGCCGACCGCTTGATGGAGCTCGGGTTTGAAGAGACTATCAGAGGGATTATACAGGGTCTGGATGGGAGGAGGAAACTCGCGTTACAAGCTGTTCGGGATGGTAAGACCTTCGAGATTGGGGGTTGGGATTGGGACCGGCAGAGACGGACAATCCTCTGTTCGGCTACTATTCGTGAAGACGTACAGAAACTCGCAGGTACCACTTTAATACGACCGCTAATAATCAAGGGCCTTGACAACGAGAAGGCGGAGGATTCCCCCGCATCAAAGCATGGGTAACGAGACAGCTACCACCGGCATCGAGAAATTCACTCCCCCTTCACAACTCTCCCAGAAATATGTTATTGTTCCCCTCAAAATGCGTCTTGTCGCACTTGTCGCACTTCTTCGCTCATTGCTCGCTCAGACACAAGGTCAAAAAGGGTCTAAAATCATTGTATTCCTCAGTTGTATAGATTCGGTCGATTTTCACTGGCGCCTGCTAGGCGATTCATCAATGAACAGCGAGAAGACGGAAAGTTCTGGGCCTGGCGAAGACAAGAGTGACGACGAAGATAGCAAAGCAGATGAACCTACTGAAGAGGAAAGCAAAATTGCTGCGCAGTCTTCGCTTCTTCCAGGCGCTTCAATCTTCCGTCTTCACGGCTCCCTTCCTACACCTATCCGTCTCGCCTCTCTACGGGGATTCTCCGCCATTCCTTCCTCAAAGTCCAAAATACCTGCTCCCGCGTCTTCTATTCTCCTTTGCACGTCCGTGGCATCCCGAGGGTCTCGACTTACCCCTTGTTCGCGCAGTTGTACAGCACGACCTGCCCACCGAAGGCGGCGCGACCGAGTATGTGCACAGGGTGGGACGGACAGCACGTGCAGGCAATGGTGGTGAAGCATGGAGTATCGTCGCGCCCAGCGAATCTGAATGGGTCAGATGGGTGGAGGGCAAGATGAGGGGCGATATGACGGGAGGAAAGACCGACAACGACAAAGACAACATCACTCTTGAAGGGGCAAGCATCGAGAGCGTGTTGGCGAAGGGCTTTGGCGGAAACGGCTTCGAGTACGAGGCGCGTGCGACAGAAGTGCAACTTTGTTTTGAGCGGTGGATTTTGCGGCGCAAAGAGGTAACTCTAATTTGGAAAGGAATTCGAGTGTGTTGACATCATCTTTGCAGAACGCTGAACTTGCTCGAAGAGCGTTTACTTCTTACATGCGGGCATATGCGACCCACCCTTCAAACGAGAAACACATATTTCATGTTCGGCATCTTCACATTGGACATCTAGCAAAAGCATTCGCGCTGCGCGAGGCGCCAAAGACGATTACTGACCGGAAAACTAAAATCACCAGCGTATCCAAAGGTCGTGGCTCGCGTCCCGCTAAATCTACGGCGCAGCACGATGTCGGTGACGCAGAGCAACGGATGGAAGATATTGTCCGTGCGCAGGGCCGGCTGACGAAGAAGGGTGGCAAGATGATTAGTAGTGGGACCAACGAGTTTCAAATTGCATCTAGTGCTACCTTAGATTCACTTATCAATGGCTATCGGTTGTAGTCGGGCAGCAGGGGCTTCGAGCTTCACTCCCGAAGGATGCACTCGAGACTAGCGAGATCATGAACTACTATGTCACACCAAGAATGCGAGGATAAACCGTCTCTGATCCTTGTCAGTGTACGTTACAAGTGAGCTGAAGTATCTGAGGGGCACCCATAAAACTCGCCGCTAGTAGCGGCATGTCAGCCTTGCTTGCAGCACTTTAATTCCTCAGCGAACTCCCGGCACATGTGGTTTCAGTTAACTTGCCTTGTTCGCCAATTACCTTCCCATGTCCATTCTTGTTGCAATTCCGCACTACATAAGCCTTGTGCGATATGATCATCACACTCTGAGCCTGCATTTAATTCTTTAAACGTCACTGCAGTGTTCAGGAATGTTTATGTTATCGATCACGGAATACATGGACCCAATCCTCGAGGGCCCCTACCGAGACGTCAAGTGAGTATCACAACTTTTTAAACAAATTTTCACGGTACGACAACTTTCGGGTCTAAGGTATCGTGATCCTCACCTCACCACCCGCTGTAGAGTAGTATTCAGAGTCTGCAAATCATATGGTGCGTCTTGAATCTTGATACCCGCGCTCCCTGGCAAGGTCTGAAAGGACAACGATGACAAGATCAATTATTTGTACTAACGATTGTATTTTCGCAGTGCTTACTAGCAGCACATTCACAGCGCATTTTGCCGTCTTTCTACGCTCGGCCTCTAGGCTCTCAACTACACGCGTGGACTATACCGGGCTCAGTAACAGCACAGAAGAGCTCTCACCCGGAATCCCTGTACCTATTTCAAGCTGCGTGTCATCCCAAACAGAGTGAACGTTCCAAGAAGACGATAGTATGTGGATGTCTGTTTTGTGAGGAGGGTCGCGGAGGCGGGTGAGTGCGTTTTTCTTTCGTGACATATTCCTATTACCAACGACTGAATAATAGCCTGCGTTCTACTCATCGAAGATGTTCCTTGGGTCCTGGTAGGTCCTGGTCTGGTATTCATCATCATGGTAGTAATCCATGTGGTCTACGACGCCCCTCGTACCAATGCACAATTTTGGACCGCGAAAGATGAAAGGAACATATGAATATTTACCCGTCGAGACTCGAAAGACAGGGTGCCGCCAAATTGCGGATCACTGTCAACTTGTCGCAGTCCCACCCCCGAATAGAGAGGAAGAAAAAAGGGTTGCAAGAAATGGTAGGGAAGTGATGAGACTTAAGCATATCTTGTACTCAAGCAATAATATTATCGATACGTAGACTGTCCGAGTATCATCTTTAAAGCACAGATACAAACCGCTCAGAAATCCATGAAACTTTGAAACAAAAAACATACGACTACAATATTTCTATGGTCCTGATGTCCTTTAAGTCTCCAACAGAACCCACGTCGTTGACCTGTCCAATGATATTACGATCTGACGCGATCCTCTTATATTCTCCACTGCGCTGCTGCGCGAGTAAAAATGCGCCGAAAGGCTGGCCAAGGCGAACAAGCAACTGCAATGCTCGTGATTCTAGATCAACCACCTCCTGTTTAACAGGATGATCACTGGGACCAGTCGTCTGACGGAGAAGAGGGAGGCGTCTCATAATCCTCCTCGCTCTCCGTATCGTTTCCAAAGTCAGACGGTTCCACATATCCAGTCGGTTCTACAAAGTCAGGCAGCTCGAGGAGAGACCGATCCCATGGACGAACAAGCACAAATTTCTGTTCAGTGGGGCCTTGCCGGCCAGAACTGAACCAGGGTCTCTTCGGTGGTGATAAGCAAGTCGCGAAGCCCGTCTGCCTTCACTCCATACAGTGAAATGAGTTTCCGTGCCTGGACTACGCACCCGTCTGACCTCCCTGACATTGAATGCAATGCAAGGCAGATGCAATCTCTGTGCTGCGAAGCGAGGGGCGTTCACATTCAAAGTTAGGGTATAAATGTCCGAAGCGAGATCCACAGCCACTGTCTTTCGCAGCGGAAGAAACCGACTGACTGAATTTCATCTTCGGGTAGGGGTGGTAGCTTGCATGGTGAGCTTTGTATGAAGTGATGGAGGATGGTAGGACAGCTGTTGAACTCTGATGATTTCCAACCCAATCGAGGCTACTGATGTCACCCGACCGAGCCACGATCTCCCTGCAGGAACACGTCCGAGAGCCTTGTCCTGCTTCTCGCCATAATCTACAGTCAGGCGGACCACCCAAAGATGCCCAAACAACGAGTATGCAAATGTCTTCTGACGCGTGGGTAACGCGCGCTTGACGCCCAATGCAGCTTCTCTCGGGCGCCATTCATGCTGGGACGGAAGGCCGCAACCGGCTGATCGGTCTATGCCCGTCAATCCTTTTAAACTCCTGCATGATTGCGATGGACTGCTTGTGGTTGAAGGTGCGATCATTAAGATAAAGAGACCAATCGTTCTTGATAAAGAGAACTGACTTTGGAGCGATGAGTTCTTGAACCGTCCATCCGCGGCGTGTTCCAAGCGCTCTCTGACAGTGCGCCAGACCTTTGACGAACGCGGAACATCCGACAGGTAGACAATCGTGAGCGCGGAGTGGTGATACCAGACGAACATGGAGTTAACCGATTCTTGGAGTTCGACATTGTTGCTCTTATCAATGCAGCATGTATCGCTCCATGCCCATTTATAACCCGCATTAGAAGCAGTATAGCAGAAGGACTGCAGCTTCGACATGCCGTCAACCGGATGCAAGTCGTACACGCTCTTGCCCTGGATATCCTGTAGCAGTGGCTCCTTCCCTTCCCACCTGTGTGATAGCATGGCATATTGGAAGTACGTCATCACCACTTCTTCGATGTGTTTCGTGTGAAGGTCTGTGTGCGTGATTGTTGATGACACAAGTTCCTTGTATTCCATGCTCATTTTGAAGGCGCTTATCTGCGTCTCTCGATCGCATAAGAGACTGGTGGTAGTGTCGAGTACACGGAGCGGAGCATTGTCTAGTTGGGCATCAATGACCCGTCGAATAGCACGTTCCACTTCAAAGGGTCTGAGATACTGCTGGCGCAGCTTTGGAGAAAGTGTTAAACATGTCGACGAATATTAATGTGCTACCGGAAGCTTACTGAGTGTCTGAGTGTCGGGAGCATTGTCCAATTTGGAGATCATCGTTTGGATGGTCTGGATCGCTTCGTCATAGCGTCCGTCACCATGAAGCGCTGCGCGCTGTAAATCGTATCCAAGATATGATAAGAGTCGAGTTCGATGACCTACGTATCGCCACAATGAGCATTGATTATGAAACAATAGATGCCATCGCACCTTCTGCGCATCGAGAAGTGCTTCCATCCATAGCATTTTGCCCAACCTTGCCTTACTACGTTTTGCAAAGACAGCCTCAGATGCAAAATTCAGGTTGATTGCCTCCGAGTATAGGTCAATAGCCCTGTCATAATCGCTCGCAGCGAGAGCGGCATCTCCATTGGCAACACAGAGCACACTGCATTCTTGCTTGAAAGCTGAGTGATATAGGGGTGAGGATTGTGGTCTGCATGACATCACGGACTCCGGACTTGCCATTGGACCAGTCAAGGCATCTGGCCTTCGCAGTGCCATCAATGGCGTCCATCATGTATTGGTATGCTTCGAGGGCTTTATCGGCTTTACCTGCCGAAAAGAATGCCTGGCACCGTTGCTGGTGTGTCGTGAACAACAAGGACTCGAGATCCCAGCCGAAGAGCTGGACAAATAAACTCAGTTATGAGAAGCATCATGCATGCGTCATCTTGACGCACTATGGTCAAGTCCTCATATATTTGATGAATGAAATCCAATGAGAGAGCGCCGGTATCGACAGCGGCAGTGAAGTGACGTCGGCTTCGTCGTAACGCGCGTCACTCAAGGCTTTGGTTCCGAGCTGAACGCGTAGATATGCCTAATGTGCGAGTGACAAAGATCAGTTTGATGATCGAGCACAGCCGCATGATACTTACTGACACGACACGACGCGCGAGATTATCATTATACGGACCAAGAGCAGTCAGCTCATTTATGAGCAGCATTGCTTCCTTAGTTTGATCTGCGTTGAAGAGTGCGATAGCCTGAAATACGGAATGAGGCAGAGTATGTGAGATCAATTGAAGCTACCTTGATCAAGAGAAGAAAATGGCTTTTTTCTGAATCTTGGTTCGTGAACATGGATGCGACGTCGAATGCTATCCTTGCTTCCTGGATTTGGCCTTTTCCGCAGAGGGCAATGCCTTTGGAGATAAAGCCTGTCAATGACGGCCCAATGCTGAGGGACTATGTCACGAAAGAAAGTTAGCCTTTTGTAAGAGGCCATGATGGATCATATAAACTCACCTTTGATT
>NW_024540882.1:0-15404 GCF_016647625.1 Suillus subalutaceus
TTTGCATCGCTTGTCGTGGTAATCTCGCACTGACTCAGAGACACCGACGGTGCAGGCACCTTCTTACACACTACATACCGTCTTTTCCCCATCTTTCTCCACTCGACATTGTTGGTCAAAAACAGTGTATAATGCAAACGACTTATCAGAGAGACTAGTTATTGGGCGTCAATATCACAATGTGAAATCTTCTGACCAGGTGCCTGTACATTTCGTGCGTACAGAAGCCTCCCTACTTCGTAGAGTCGACAGTCACTGGTTCCAAAAGTGATGACAATTCCTTGATTGATGTATCGCTTTCGAATGACGGAAGCTACCTCCACTATTTCTTGGAGGGGAATAACGAAATATCTAACACCATCCTCGGATTCATCAACGACGCATTTGTCAACCTTCAAAATTGAAGCCTCACACATTTAGGATCCGACCGTGGTAATGTTGACACTTCGATACCCAAAGTACCGCATCTTCAAGTTCTGCTGGCAAATTAATGTTTCAACCGTCGCATGCTCAGGCTGCTCTATGATTGTGACCTCGAGGCTACTCGTCTAACTCCGTTAAAGTGTGACGAAGATAACGGTCAAGTCACTCCGCTGACCTTCGTGCCTTCCTTGCGCATCTAAGCATCCCACTCGTACACTCATTCATCAGCCTTGGCCTAGGCATTCGTATCGCCCTTGATTTCCTTTTGCACAATCCCCAGAATTACCTCGTCTTTTCGACGGTGCTGGCTTCAAGTACTGGTCAAAGTCGCGAGAAGACGTCGAGTACGAATAGTCATGCCACATTTACCTCAGCTACAACACATCAGCTTAGTGACCGACAAAGCTGTTGCTAGGTGGTTCGCAGCTGATGTATGCAATGGGCCGGAATGGCTGCACGTGAAGGAGGTGATCGTACAAGGGGTTGCGCAATGCCCAGGGGATGGCAAGTGCTGTAATCGCGCATTCAAGGATGGTAACGAGATGGAGGAATCCACGTTTGGTGCTGTTCGCGAGAGGCTGCAGGTGCGTTTATATTACCATCGAGGAGGGTTCCGACTTGGGAAACAACTATATGTACCTCTGATTCTGGGGAGCCCAACTGCTCGAATATAGGTCCCATTTACCATGTTTTCCTCCGGTTCTATGCTAATGCAGAGGTCACATATGTTCTGAATAATTTTTTCCTTGCAGAACTTCTTGCAGAGACCGATTGTGCCAAATATCTACCAACTTCGACGGGACCGGACATCACGCCCGTCACTGCACTAGGCTATTTGATGCCAAAAGCACCGCAAAGTGGAAATTGCAAGCAAGCGCCAGTCTCAATCTTCTAGCGGGCTTCGAGATGGATATATCCAAGGACTTCAAGTTAGATAAGAAACAGATGAAATGTTTGCTTGCTACGAATATGATCCGATCTCGAATGCTGCACTACGGAATGTAGGGTTCTGTAGCTTACACAGACAACAATTAGTAAGAAGAACGGCTGCCTTCAATTGTCTGTGCCGCATGACTTCGTGAGTCATTTTTGATGTATAGTGATTTTTCAGTTCATGTGTGAAGTAATGGGCACTCACGAGGTGACAGGAATGATGGTGGTTTGTCCCAGGGGATGCTAGCAACTCTTCATTCTTCACTTCCACCATTCCCAGGGGTGTACGGCAAGCAAGTAACTAGCGAAGTGACACTTATTGCGATCCGGGCATCTCGTTTACTACGTCTATGGTCGAGGTCTTTCGGTACGTGATGCTAGTCATTCCTACATACGACCTCTTATTTAACCATCATGCCCAGAACGCACATCATGGAGCGTAAGTCAACCCCTAAGGACATATGTGGAACGGCACTTGTCCACTATCTTCTCCATTACTCGTTATATGCAAAGCGATATTTATTTCCCGACAGTTATCGGCCAGAAATTCAATTGCTACTCACGGCTAGTACCTCAAACTGGTTTAGTCCCGCCGGCATGACAAGTTAAGTATAAATTTTGAAGGGTGATAAATAGACTGACATTCGATGATAGACAAGTGATGGACTGTTTTTATGATTGCCGACCTTTGCTACAATCATATGATACCATTTGGTACAGCCTCAGCAAAGCTTCATGCATAAAAAGCAACCATTGAAAGGTCAGTTGATCTTCATGAAAATGGCGTCACTTCTCAAAAGTTCCACTATTCTCTTGTCTGCTATCACGCAGCAACTATCGTTCACACCCCCAAACGTCCCCCCGAGTAAAGAACTTATCCACCAAACATTTAATGAGTGGGTCCTCACTCGGCTTGTTATATACGGGTTTCCGGGTTATCAAGGCAAGTGTTTTGATTGCTTGTCCATGATCATTTTTACAGAGCGATACGCCAGAACATTTATTGGGCTTTTCTCTCGCAGAGATCGCCACCATTGCCTCTCACCCCGCGACGGACTCTCTGTCCGTTATAACAGTCCATCACACAAGTACGCGGTCGGCCACAGGATTGTGATACGCCCATTACTTACCTTTCGTTTTGGGCACCTCACTTGGCCGTCACAGGAAGGTCTCGTCCCGCTGGTGGTGTTTTCCGCACCCTCGGATGTTTTTTTTCACCTTCCAACTCAGTATCCGCAAAGGGCACTCTATTGTCACGACTGGACCATACGCTGTCATACGCCATCCATCGTACACAGCAGGTATTATACAGATCATTGGCATGGTAATCCTGCACGGATCGCCCCACCTCATGGCTTAGACACCTCCGGAATTTTAGATGTTCCTGGACTCAAATTAGTTGCGGTGGCATGGCTAGCGCAGATGACAATTCTTATGATAAACACCGTGTGCAGGGTCAGCCAAGAGGATGAAGTACTGAAATCAGCTTTCGGAGACGAGTGGGAGAAGTGGCGAAGGTAGTTAGGGTACCGACTGGTACCTGGGGTCTACTGAACCCATAGCACTTGACACATTGGGTGTTTCGCAATGGTGACAACTATTCACTGTTCAATCTTAGATCTAGATGACACGCTCATACGAGGAGATCGTCGCTTCCTTTCCTCCTCCGAAATTGTCAACTTTTGAAGGGGATTCATTTCAAGTTCATTTCATTCTACGATAGTGCTCGGTTTTTTTCTTTGGTTTCCGGTGACGTCGGTAGCTAGACTGTAGAGGCTGAGTCTTTTTTCGATTTTAACTTTCTATTTAATTTCGTCTATTGTCATTCCACTACCAGGCTGACCTGATATTTGTTGACACTACATAGCGCGTATTTCGAGTTTCTTTCTTAGTCTTTCCCCTACTAGTATTACCGTCATGTGAGAAATCCAGCATCTTTTGTTCATCCTAGAGTGACACGCGGGGAGTGAACGGACGGACTCGTTCGAGAGCTGAAAGAAAGGAATGTATACTCAGTCGCGTACTCGTAGTGTAGCGGACTGAGGTTTTAGCAACTCTAACTCGTCTGTATGTACCGGTATGATTAAAAGTACTCGCCGCTTTATCTGTTTGGACAAAATTCGAATCATGTGACTCACCCGTGAGAGTTGCCAGTTCATCCAGGAAAACGCTCAAGGCAACAATTTTTTTTTATTTTTTATTTGGATCCTTGTTTATTGTCCTGTGGGGCGGGGCCCTATGGTGGACACTACCTACAATATCGTACTTTGCTATATATGTGTCGTGGCTCTGGTGTGTCAATACTAAACAATGGTCCGTGCGAGGGCAGGGACGGTGACGCCGTCTTAAGGCGTTAAAATATTGTGTTACATCTTGGATGCGCTTCTCCTCCCCTCTGGCTTCTCCCTCTGTCCTTCCTCCTCATTCCTTCTCCTTTGGGGGGGGTGACGTCTCCGAAGACCTGTTCCATCCTTCTTGTCCGCGCAATGTATTTGAGTGTCGCTCTAATTCCTTTGCTCTCGTTTAGAAGATACTTGATGTGGAGCTGGCGCGGTCCTACTTCCGCGCTGAGTGCGTTGCGTTGTCTGACGAAGTTGGGGCATACTAGCAAGAAGTGGTGGGACGGATTCTTCGTGGGCGTGGCATTCCTGGCATGTCAAGGCAACAATAACATACGGTAAGGCGTATTAAATAGGCCCCATTTACCATGTTTTTTTCCTCCGGTTCTATGCTAATGCAGAGGTCACATATGTTCTGAATAATTCTTTCATTGCAGAACTTCTTGCAGAGACCGATTGTGCAGATTATCTACCAACTTCGACGGGACCGGATATCACGCCCCGTCACTGCAACCTAGGCTATTTGATGCCAAAAGTACCGCAAGGTGAAGTCATCATCATGGAAATTTCAAGCAAGCGCCATCTCTCAATCTTCCAGCGCGGCTTCGAGATGGATATATCTAAGGACTTCAAGTTAGATAAGAAACAGATGAAATGTTTGCTTGCTAAGAATACGATCCGACCTCGAATGCTGCGGTACGGAATGTACTAGGGTTCTGTAGCTTACACAGACAACAATTAGTAAGAAGAAACGGCTGCCTTCAATTGTCCGTGCCGTGGCATCACTTTGTGGGTGACCCATGACTTCGTGAGTCATTTTTGATGTATAGTGATTTGCCAGTTCCTGTGCGAAGTAATGGGCACTCACGAGGTGACAGGAATGATGGCGGTTTGTCCCAGAGGAGGCTAGCCTAAATTAAACTCTTCATTCTTCACTTCCACCATTTCCAGGGGTGTACGACAAGCAAGTAACTTGCGAAGTGACACTTCTTTTGAATTGCGATCCGGCGTCTCGTTTACTACGTCTATGGTCGAGGTCTTACGGTACGTGATGCTAGTCATTCCTACATATGACCTCTTATTTAACCATCATGCCCAGAACGCATATCATGGAGCGTAAGTCAACTCCTAAGCGACATACGTGGGACGGCACTTGTCCACTATCTTCTCCCTTACTCGTTATATGCAAAGCGATATTTATTCCCGACAGTTATCGGCAAGAAATTCAATGCTACTCACCGGGCTAGTACCTGCAACTGGTTTAGTCCGTTTCTTCTCTCCGGCATGACAGGTTAAGTATAATTTTGAAGGGTTTGAAACAGACTGACATTCTATGTGATAGGCGAGTGACGACTGTTGTTATGAATGCCAACCTTTACCACAATCATATGATACCATTTGGTACAGCCTCAGCCTCAGCGAAGCATTCATGCAATAAAAAGCAATCATTGAAAGGTCAGCTGCTCTTCATGAAAATGGCGTCACTTTCTCAAAATTCCACTTATTCTCTCGTCTGCTATCACGCAGCAAATATCGTTCACACCCCCCAAACGTCCCCCCGAGTAAAGAGACCACCCACCAAACATTTAATGAGTGGGTCCTCACTCGGCTTGTTATATACGGGTTTCCGGTCACGAAGGCAAGTGTTTTGATTGCTTGTCCACGATCATTTTTACAGAGCGATGCGCCAGGCAATTTACTGGGCTATTTCTTTCGCAGAGATCGCTACCATCGTCTCTCACACGACGGACTCTCTGTCGTATACAGGCCATCACACAGTATGCGGTCGGTCACAGGATTCGTGATATGCCCATTACTTTCCCTTTCATTTTTGGCACCGCACTTGCCGTCACAGGAGGTCTCGTCCGTTGGTGGTGCTATCGCACCCTCGGACGTTTTTTCACCTTCCAACTCAGTGTCCGCAAAGGGCACCATATTGTCACGACTGGACCATACACTGTCATACGTCATCCATCATATACAGCAGGTATTATACATCTCATTGGCATTTTAATCCTGCACGGATCGCCCACTTCATGGCTTAGACACTCCGGAATTTTAGATGTTCCTGGACTCAAATTGGTTGTGGTGGCATGGCTGGCGCAGATGTCACTTATTGCGATAAATATCGTGCGCAGGATCAGCCAAGAGGATGAAGCACTAAAATCAGCTTTCGGAGACGAGTGGGAGAGGTGGGCGAAGGTAGTTAGGTACCGACTGGTACCCTGGGGTCTACTGAACCCATAGCACTTAACACATTGGTGTTTGCGATGGCGACGACTATTCACTGTTCAATCTTAGATCTAGATTCTAGATGACACGCTCATACAAGGAGATCGTCTCCCCCTTTCCTCCTCCGAATTAGTCAAAAGGGTATTCATTTCAGGTTTATTTCATTTTACGATAGCGCTCGGTTTCTTCTTTTGTTGACGGTGACACCGGTAACCAGACTGTAGAAACGTGCAATGAATTTTGTATTACTGGCTTAGTCTTTTTTCGATTCCGACTTTCTATTTAATCCCGTCTATTGTCATTCGACTAGGCTAACCTGATGTTTGTTGACGATACGTAGTGCGTATTTCGATTTTTCTTTCTTAGTCTTTCCCCTACTACTGTCATGTGAGAAATTCAGCATCAACCCTTTAGGAACGACTATCTTCCTTCGTCTATAAAGGGCTATCTAGGGGAGATTAGGATCAACCATTCACCGGAATCATCTGGCCGCTATCAATAATATCGTTTCAGGCGGCATGCGGCCCCATCATTACAGGATAAATGTTCGAATGGCGAGATATCATGTCATCGCCATGTGCAATTACAGACCTGTGCCAGCTGACAAGAATAACTTTGTGCAGACGCTGATAACTTATTTCCCCGTCTACAGCGGAATATATTTCGCCACATGACACTTCCTGAAGACAATTACTGGCTCCAAAAGTGATGATGTGTTCTTCGTACACTCATTCATCGGCCTTGGCCTTGGCACTCGTATCGCCCTTCATTTCCTTTTGCACATCCCCAGAATTACCTCGTCTTTCGTCGGTGCTTCAAGTACTGGTCAAAGTCGCGAGAAGACGTCGAGTACGAATGGTCATGTCACATTTACCCCAACTACAACACGGAGAAAACACATCAGCTTAGTGGCCGACAAAACTGTTGCTAGGTGGTTCACAGCTAATGTATGCAACGGGCCGGAATGGCTGCGCGCGAGGGAGATGATCGCACAAGGGGGTGCGCAGGGGATGGAGAAGGTGACAAGCGCTGTAATCGAAAGCGCGTAGTATGGCGACAGTGGGTATGGTGCAAAGCATATCCTCAGCACGCTACTTGTGCCTGCTCTGTTTAATCGTGGGGATGACTCCGTGTTGCCTGAAGAGAGGGAGGGGGTATCCTGCGCTGATGGAGGGTCGTGCCAATCTATTGAAGTGAGAAGGACGAGTAGGTTGGTATGTTGTGAGCGTCCGGAAGAGTTTGTGGCGATTCTGCATAATTGGTGGAGGTATATTGTGGGTTATCCCTCGCCGTAGACACAGAGCCCCTTGAAATGTACATGCCACGTCATTGACGGGCATGGAGATGTCTTCAGAATGAATCTCAAAACACGATATTATTTTTAATGCAAGCGGCGGTGTGGGAACGAGTGGGAATCCAATAGAAAGTGGATATTTCAGATGGGCCCAGGTGCGGTATCAGATCTGAAGAGGCGCAAGTAATGCAGCAGACAGCCATTGTGTTGGCGAGCATACTACCTGGAAGGAGATATCAGCGTCCTTCAAATAATGTTGGGCGGTGATCCCCAGTGAACCGGGTATCTGCGAGATGTGGTAGACCTTCCAGCTCGGGAATTCGGCCAGCATCGTGAATTGAGGGTTGAACTCCCAAAAAGTTCCACGGACCGGTCAACATGTGTAGTTAACCACGAACTAGTTTTATTTGTCGATCGTCAGTCACAAGCAGCAGTGTGCCGTTCAAGTCCTTGAAATACCCTGCTCACCATGTCTGTCAAACCGATCACATCTCATAGCCAGTTCATTTCCATCGTAGGCACTTCATAGCCAGTGGCATAGCACGAAAATCACACTTAAGCCCACAGATGATGGAGGAGGGGAAGACTGTCATCGTAGACTTCGTGTCCGAAAGTTGCCCTCATTGCAAAGCCATCGCCCCCCACCTTTGATGAGCTCGCAAGCAAGTTCTCGTCGGACAAGGTCGAATTTTACGTCATTAATGCCGAAAAACTCGACGATATCAGCTTCGAAGTTGGTGGCATAACGAGCGTAAATATCGGATGTCTTTGCACACAACAATCACCTTGCGCTGACTACTGATCTGTATGGCTGCTCAGTATCCTACATTCATCGCATTCAAGGACGGCAACAAGATGGAGGAATCCACGTTTGGTGCTGCTCGCGAGAGGCTGCAGGTGCGTTTATACTATTAGTCTCTTAGCATTACGAATCGAAACCCATTTTTGCCCACCCAGAAATTTGTGGAGAAATACTGTTCACCTTGATACCACAATGTTTATAGCGCATCAAGGATACTAGTAGTTCCGGTGACTGATCAGAAAACGACTTTCATTGACAGGCCGGGGATATCTTGGTCGGGCACAAGCTCGTTGCTGTCTTTCCTCCAGTGTCTACAACTTGAATGCAATTCGTAGAGGGATGGTGTCTCTACTAGGGGTGGATCCTACAACAAGTGGCATTTTATATCGTGAAAACCTAAATGATATTTCTTAGCAAAAACACTCTAATCAATCGTCAACGCGTCAACATTTCAACAAGATTAATCCACCAGACTCGGATCTAGAAGCGAAGCGCAGCGCTCGAGACCTTTCCCGCTGGATAAGCAGTCAAATAACAACTCGTAATTGGCAACCTTTGTTTCAAATTTCAAACTTTCTCCTCTAGTTAGGGATTGCCACGGCAGTGTGGAGTCATGGAACCATCTACATATGTATGTACCTCAGCGTGCGTGCAAGCGGGGCCATCGAGCGTAATAATCGCAGAACTAACGACACTGTCTCACCCCCTTTCCTCAAAACAGTTTTAGCACACAAACTAGGATTATCCGCTGCGTGGAGTCGGGGATCCATCGTGATCTGGCCTGGCCTAGCATGTGTACCATGGAGCTGAATTCAAAAGAATGCAAAACCAACGACATAATCACACCCCCCACCGTGACACCCTGTTTCACTAACGCCGACTTTCGCATTATGACGACATGATCGCCATAAGGTTCGACCCTTGACTACAGCCCAGCGATGTATTCATGTATAAAAGCACGCGTTGAAAAGTTCAGGTGCTCTTCATGATCATGGAGTCCCTTCTCAAGGTTCCACTTATCCTCTCGTCTGCTATCGCGCTGCACGTATCGTTCACGACCGGAAACGTCCCTTCGAATAAAGAGGTTATTCGTCAAACGTTCAACGAGTGGATCTTCACTCGGCTCGTTAAATATGGGTTTCCGACCATAAAGGCGAGTTCTTTCGCCTGCCCATAAACGTTTTATAGAACCATGCACCAGGCATTTTATTGGGTTTTTTCTTTCGCAGAAATCGCCATAATTATCTATCATTCAACGGACCCCAACTCTGTTTCCACAATACGTGACACACCTATCGGTTTCCCTTTCGTTTTCGGTACCGCACTCGCTGTCACGGGTGGTCTCATCCGCTGGTGGTGTTATCGCACCCTTGGTCGTTTTTTTCACTTTCCAGCTCAGTATCCGCCAAGGGCAACACATTGTAACAACCGGGCCATATGCAGTCATACGCCATCCAGCCTATACAGCCGGTATGACGGAGGTCATTGGCATATTGATCCTGCACGGATCGACCGATTCATGGCTTAGACGCTCAGGGGTTTTGGATATCCCTGGACTGAAAGTGATTGTGGTAGTATGGCTGGCGGAGATCACTATTCTTATGATAAGCGTGGTGTTCAGGGTCAGCCAAGAGGATGAAGTCCTGAAATCAGCTTTCAGAGGCGAGTGGGAGAAGTGGGCGAAGGCAGTCAGGTACCGGCTGATACCCTGGTATCTACTAAACCCAAGGCGCATGGACCATATCATCGTTGTGCAACTGGAACCGTCTACAGCTCTCCACAGTTCAATGGCAGGATTTTTATATACATAAAAACACATTCATTGTCTCTACGGATGTCATTTTCTCGACTTGTACTAAATATTGTCCTCGGTTCTTCGTAGGGTGCTTCATATCACGACATGTTCTCCGTACGCGCTTCATTCTACATGTACAACTATTCATTCGTGTATTATTTTCCTTCTTGACAGCGTCCTATTATTCGGAATCACTTCCCCTTAGTTCTTCAATCGAAGACTGGGCTTCCTCTTTGCTGGTCCGACTAAACTTCACTACTGATGCTTTGTGATCAATAGTACGTACGCAGTCTCTGCCTACGTGCTGCCGCACTATTGATTATCTTGGTTCCCGAGTCACAGTAGTTCAATGTATCAATATTTAAGTGTCGTCCACCCATTCAGCGTGGTTCACCTCCTCTGGAGGACCAGAAGGTGCTCCTAAGTTGCGGATGGCTTCATTGATACCATCATCTGGCCATTTGTCATCTATGTTCGTGCACATTCAATTGGATGGTGGTATCATAGACTCTTGTGAATCAAGCCGACGTATTTACATCGAGGTTATATGTATGTGCGAATGTCATAGCGCCGAGATCTGTGCCACTGTCCGATTCATAATCGATCCGAGAGAAATATTCTCGAGTACTGATAACCAGTCGGGGAATCAAGACACATTGCTGGATGGTGACGAATGATATTACAGCGCTTCTATACCACCGACTCCCGTCGGTATCACCCCTGCGGTTCATCATATTGTGGTCATTGATGAGAGTCTCAGTAGGAAAATGCTTACTTTCGTGGATATAGCAGCAATCTGCATGACGCTCAACATGACATAGCTAAAAATAATGGTAAGAATGTTTCATATGTAATTGAAGGGCAAGAAAACGCATTCACTCACCACGAAAAATGCAGTACATGGTCCCTGAGGATGGCAAGACTGTCGCCATGACCATCACCAAATCTACAGCCTAAACGTGCTCTCTGCATCTCACGGAAATGCTCAACGAGGACCCGTGCGGCAAGGAAGAGAAATAGAAGCTCGATGCATAGACTTGGGATGCCGTCAAGAAAGGGCACCATGGGGGCTACGGACGTAGTGCAGACTCCCGTCCCGGAAACTTCAGCTAAACGTCAACGATTCGTGAGCAAGTGGTTATCACAAAATCAGCTGACTTGCATGTTGGCCCTGAAGCAAGGACGAGGGCTAGGGCATCCGTTAATCCTCGGAAAGCGCTAGCGGCGGAGAAAACAGATAATCAGGAATATTCGCATCAGCATGGATCGGCTATACATGGCGAAAACACGAATTGACATGACCGCTACAGTTGTTTTTCGAGACATTAATAATGGCCCACATTCATTTAATCATGGAACGGACCATACATCGTACACACGAGGGCAACCATTCCCCATGACCATGATTGGCCAACGATGCCACCTATCACGAGTGTAAAGGGATTGCCGCACACGTGTAGCTCATATTAGACTCACACCTAGAACTAACATTAGTAAATGGACTGCAGCAAGTTAGTAGCTAGTAGAACGTGCTCCTGCGTTTGGACCAGTCAGTCACTACTGTATACCTGCAAGTAAGTTAAGAGGCTTCACCGTATCGCTCAACAAGATGCCTGGCGCTCCCCCTACCACAAATCGAAACATGAGTGGTTGGTTTAAGATCAGAATTCCACAACAAGATACGTACATATCTGAACTCTGAAACCCTTCTTCAGTTAACAGATCCACGGCCTTCATTTAAAACTTACATTGCAATTGCAAGACCCAAGTAACGTGCCTATACAATATCGTCAGGCTACATAGTGTGATGCTTTCAGAGGGTGACATACAATGATATATAGAATTGTTGTTAGCTTCCAGCGTTGACGCTACGGAGCGTCAGTATAAATCAGACAATAAGTACATTGGTTTGAAGTCCTCACCCATACCAGTTCCACCTAGAATGAATCAGTAAAATGGTGGAAGTAACAGTTTCGAAAGATCGCAGAACATACTTCACGAGTGAAGACAAGACCTGGCAGACCACATTTGAGCATGCTTGCACTAATTTGCGATATAAATGGTTAGATACCGTAGTCGTAGAAGATGATCGCTGTAGAAGCCACTGCTAATGTGCGGAAATGAACTCTTAGAACATGAACAAAGAAGACCAGAGACTTACCACTGAATCTAAAGTGAAGGTCATCATATCCGACAACTGGCCAAAAATTTGGTGAGTTGGACGTAAAGCTCATATCCTGCGTGTAGGTCAGAACGAAGAACAATGCTCGAGAAGTCGAGCCTTGATACTTATAATGCCACCCGGGAACGCCGTTCATGTGACCGTGATACTTCCTTAAAGTATGGGCAGAACTCTGCCACATGGCGGGCACTGCCAGGCAGATGCGGCAGAACCTCCCGGGCAGAATGTGGCAGAAATTCCGACTCGGAAGAACCGCGACGAGGTACTATATAGTACACAGCATCGGCTCGGTGTATGATCAATAGCGTGATTTGATGTACTACAATGGCTGTTACAGAGTTGCATCATCCCTTCAGTAGTCAGCCAATTAAAATCGTTATCATTTACTAAGTCTGGAGGCGGCCTCAGTCACATGGGGCCAAGCGCTCTTGTCGGCATATTCGAGACACTTGGCAAGGTTTGCGCTAACCTTCGCTATCATATCGGCGACCTTAAGAATGTTGCTGACAGCAAGCCAACACGACGCCGCCACGTTCACATGCATACCGTGACAATCAAACTTCCATACAGAGGTTGCCAAGCAGCTCGAGACTTACTTTGCATTTTTTTTTTCCACTGCAGTAGTCTCCAGTGTGGTCCCAAATCAATCTCATTTGATGGCACTCAGTGATGCTGAGTTTGCTCTTCTTGAAGATATTCGTAATGCAGAAAAAATGATGGACACGGAGTTTGCCTCGGACTGAAGGATTCGGAGGTTTAGAAGGGAGAGCGTTCGACTTCGCAGAAATGCAGCACGTTGATGAGGGATTAGTTCCCGCAGCTTAATAGAGGATGAGATTATATTCATGGATCATAATGCAAACGAAGATGCGGACCTGGAATATTGATTCCATGTGTGGTTTATGACATCAGTGTTCTAGTGTAAAAACACGTGATTCTGCCTTCTGCACCGCAGGTTCTGCAGTTCTGCCGACAGAACTGCCTCAAAATAGTTCTGCCCACAGCACTAGCGAGTTGCAGCTGGTCCAATAATATCAGATTCCCATGTCAGCAGTGCCACCCATTGATTGATCAATGGACTGAATTTGAAATATTTTGAAAGAAACCTTCAATAGCGATCCATGGGCACCAGGTGTAACGCGATTACTAGCGGCCCGTTGTCTTCTCGCTCCACTTATTGAGCATGGGCACCTTCCATGAGCATTAGTTTACCCTCATCAATGGAAGTGTACGCATTAACCATTTCAGAATAGGTCGTCGTTGACTTGTTTCTGTGACTCAGTGGCTGGGGTTTTCGCCTCCGGTTATCATAAATCAGTCGAAGACGCGCATTCCCTCCATTGCGTTACGTTAGCAAATGTCAAGGTGCGTGTATGGCATTAATTAATGGTTGCAGCAGGAAAAATCGTGGAGGGTATCGATGCGATATCAGGGGGAGACGATGATACGCGTAAGGAGGGTCCGCAGGAGAGATGAGTCTGTATCCAACAATTCTAATCTTCCTCACAGCTATACCTGAAGGAATTAATCAGAAAGAGTAAGCGTGTGAAAAAGATGGCACATACTAAGCTAAGCTCAAGGGTCCATACTCGCCTTGCCCATAGTTTCACAGGAATAGATGGCTCTCCTGGTGCAGCCAGATCAACCTCAAGGCCGTCCCACCAGCACTTGCGCTAGGATGAACATTGCGTGAACGACTGTTGCATGCATGTCTAAAGTAAACTTACCGCTGGTTTTCTCCAGAATAATAACAACTTCTGTGCTGTAGCCATTTGATTGTAGTCGATAGTGACCGGGCGCTCGCCGTTTTGTCCTAGAGGATGGTGTACGATGCCCGTCTTGAGTAATACAAGAGCTATTGAAGAAATGCAGCACCGCGAAGGCTCCATAGCACGGAAACCCCATTCGTCGTCCCGATTGAACCCACTATGGACGCTGTCAGTTGCACCACCGATAGTCGTCAGTGGGCTTACCTCATGCACAACATATCAATAAGATGCTGTTCAGCAATATTGTTCTCTTTGTGAACGTTTCGTTGGAGGGCGGTAAAGATATTACGCTTGTCCATAACATTTTGTCCACACTTGTGCTTGATATCAAGAAGCGCTTGATTGGCGGTGCCGTGCTCGTCAGTCAGAGCCCTTCCTCCTTTTGGCGGTATAGCAAAGTATTCAAGTTCTTCGCGAAGCACAATGATAGCCTGCTTGGTAAGGAGCGGATTTTGTGATACAGAAGGACCAAAGTCTGAAGGTGACCCGTCAAGGAGATGCTGCTGTGCCGCGAACAAACCAGGTGAAGTATTTGTACCATAGAACGTGTCTGATGCGTTTCTGAAGAAATCAAGCACGTATGCAAAGCATTCTGGGTCGAACTGCGGCGCGTCAGCAAACCCGAACCACGTGAATCGTTCAGTAACCACTCACATCGACGCCGTACACTTCGTCATCCTCTTCGTTTTCCCCGCCATCTGAGAATGCTTGGCTCTGACGACTCAGAACAAGCCCGTTTGGAAAGAGACATAGAAGAACGGATTCAGGAAGATTCATGATAGTTTCTCTGTCAACCGAGAAACGTCTGCCTCGGAGGTCGAGGAGCAGCCTAGTAAGTAACTGAGGCTGGAGGCTGGTGTTCACGGGCGCATGCTGGGACACCTGTGTAATTGGTGAGGAGGATATCGATACTGCTGCCATGATGGTTAACAGTGATGGTAAGAAAATGTTGTGAAGGCTGCTCGGGGCTTCTGAACATCAACTTCCCCCAGCGCCTCAAGGCTACCACGACCTCCCTTATTTGTGCAAACCAAACACTTCGACAATAACCCTGGGCTGTATTTAAGACCTGGCTTTTTGCTACAAGAAGTCCTCTAGTATCTATAAGGAGTGGACGATGCATGTAATAAATCTGGGTGATAGTGCATGCATCAAAGTTGAAATATTACAGTAACAGAGATATTGCGTTTTGCGCTAAGATAAAGTTCAACGAAAGACGGGAAGGATGAAAAAAATCGTAATGTATCATCATAGAACACGTGCAAGGAGTCCAAAGAGAGTAAACGAAGAGCATCCATAAATTCACTGGCCAGCCAAAAGTTTGGAACCTGGTATCGAGGAATGTCACATGAAATCAAAAATAGAATGAGTCTTTAATATCCGCTTCCAGATCCTCCTGGTTGTGGAGGTGCCGCACCAGGTGGCAGATTAAACGCCGTCGATGAACGAGAGTATCGGTTCTGAGGCGCCTGTGATGTGGGCCGACGGACTGATGGTTTCGCTACCCTACGGACACCCTCCGGTCCAGGAACAGGTCCATTGTCAGACAAGCTGACCCCACGGCCCCCTTTTTGATGTTTGCTGGGCACAGGTGGCGGCGACATATCTTCCGGTTCGGTACTATAGCCACCATGC
>NW_024540883.1:0-15387 GCF_016647625.1 Suillus subalutaceus
CGACACAGTGTGCTTAAGCACGAGAAAGTGGGCACGTGGGAGTGCTGTGCATTGTGTACAGAATGATTAGAGACATGATAGAAATCGCATATGGATGATGGTGCAAGTCATGCAGTAAAGGCCAGTTGCCATGAGTCATGATGTAGGCTATATGTGCCCGCAGAGACTTGAGTCTCTACATCGCACAGCTCTCACAGGACATACAGGACATATAGCTATCAAGCTTTCAAGGTTGCCAATGCTGCCAGTGTCCGAGTTGAGCAACTCTAAGTTGTAAATACTAGTACTATGAGTTGTTCTACTGAAACACTTGATTGAATTTACGCCATTATACATAATGCACTTGGTAAGGTAATACAAAAAAAAAACAGTGCGCGACTATCAAATACACCTATGCCACATCAATCCAATTGGATAGTAATATTTTGACCAGCAGCCCATGACTCAATGTGAGAACCTGCGACTTGTTGACCATAGCACCACAAATATCAATGCATCAGGAGACTTACTGTGTAGAGTATGAGGAAGCACATGGTGGAAAAGACCGTGTTTTTTTAAAGGCAATCCACATCTTTCCCCATCCAATGTCTGCCTTGATGAGCTCAATATTCCCAATGATTCTCCCCACTTCACAAACATGTATGAAGACTATGACAGATTTGGAGGCTGGGATGGGATACTGGGGGTGGTGTTGATTTAAATGATGGTGGTTCTACCAGCAGTCTCGTCAATGAAGAAGGAATATTACAGACTGGCGACTTCATTGACTGGTTCCCTGGAGCTTCTCAATCATATGGTACAGGCCATACTTTTCTTGACTTATTCAACTCAGACAAGAACAGTATACAATGTGCAACAAATCTTTACCCCATTCAGTGGCCAGAAAGATTAGGAACTTGCCTCATGGCTACTTTGTTTGGGATTAAGTATGGGGAAGATAGATAGCTTTTTGGCACTCAGTATATTAAGTACTTGACATCTTCAATCGGTCAGTCTGACGAAGTGCTCATTAAGATTCGGGGTCTTCCTCTGTCGTTCTCTTCAGCCAAGGAACTGCGAGGCAGAGCAGAAACGTTGCCAAGTGGCCCACACTGGATGTCTCAAGTAATTCAGACAATGCATCCGACAAAATCACTGGTTGTATTGTATTGGCATGACCCCTTGGATTGTATCTTCAGCATACTCAACCATCCATCCTTTCATGACTGGTTAGATGTTTCGCCCCACAAGGTGTTACCATGGTGGAGCAGCTGTGCTGTGTGTATTCCAAATGGATGATAGGAGATGACATGTGGATGATGCAGGTGTGTATCTTTGTTTGTGAAAGCTGCTCAGTACTTATCATTTTCAACACAGTCGGCTCTACCATGAGGTGCGACCCTACTTGGGACCATTCTATCATCCGACAAGACAAATATATCTGTGATAACGAGCGACTGAGTTGTGCACCCACTCCTCATCAGCCTCGCTAACATACCCATGTCCACCAGACTGAAGACATCATCTAATTCTTTTGTGCTCACTGCCCTGCTCCCCATGCCAAAATTCCTTTACAAAAAGAAACACATGCGTGGTATGCTGGAGGATCATTAGTCCATCAGTGCCTAAATCTTGTTTTAGAGCTGCTTAATCAGCCTGCCTGTGAGGGAATCATGTTGTCAGATCCCATTGGGCACAGTCACTATTGCTTTACTCCTCTTGCAAGTTACATCATCGATACTCCAAAAGCCATGATGCTGGCTACTGTTGGCAGCAAAACTTCCCTGGTTATTATGGCCATGTTCAAGCAATTTGGCGACCCTTTCCAACACCAGCCTCAAACTAGTTCAACTAGACTCACACAAATAGCTGTTGTCCAGAGAAAGGTCGATTCCAATGATATTAAAGCTTTCTTCAACAAAGTGCAAAAGTTTCATTTAAATGGTGTCGACAAACCTTTCTGGCAGGATTGGCCCTTTGCTGACCCATCACACTTCCTCACACCCGAAGATCTCCAGCATATTCATGAGAGTTTTACGATCACAACGTTAAGTGGATATATGTGTGGTTGGGGAAGCAGAAATTGATTTCCACTTCACGGTGTTGCAGCCTGTGACAGGGTTTTGCCATTTTTATGGTGGCATCTCAAAGCTGAAGCAGGTCACAGGGTGTGCCCAATGTGACATCCAGCACTCAATTGTTGTGGTCAGTGCAGATGTAGTACCCAGCACCATTATGACTGCTGTATGAGCTCTGATGGACTTTCATTATCTCATACAGTCATCACGGATTGATGATCACAATATCAAGTGTATTTCCACAGCACTGGCCAAATTTCATGCTAACAAACATTCAATCACTGCTGCTGGGCTTCATCGCAGAAAGGGCAACAAGCCTATTCACAACTGGTACATCCCAAAGATAAAGCTCCTGCAGAATATAGCTCCCAGTATATGCAATACCAGTGTCACCATGCAGTGGAGTGCAGATGCAATGGAGCATGCACATATAACTGAAATAAAAAATCCTGCATGTTCAAGTAACAACAACAACTATGATTCACAAATCTGTTGTTACCTTGACCATGTAGACAAATGTTGTTGTTTTGACCTTGCAACAAGTCTATTAGACTTGAGGCTGTGAACCAATCTGGACTAACACCTTAATGTCAATCATGATGTCATTGATTTTGATTTTGATTATGATGATGACCTCCCTGCAGACCTCTTGGCCATAATCAAGTCTCCTGGATATGCACACCGGATCACTGACTACTTTGCAGTAGCAAAGGCCCTCCAGCACAGGGAAGTAGGGACAGTCCCTCTGCCACTGTGTACCTTTGTTGTTAAATGTACAGCCTTTCATCTAGCCTACCACCCATCAATCAGGGCCATTTCCGTCAATAATACTGCCCTTCAATTCAGCCTTCCTGACTTATGACCAGCCATCGCAGACTTCCTTCATCGTGAAGATACTCATGGGTACGATCATGTTCATCTGCTTGGGGGGGCTAGGAGGACTGGGTCCAATGCTCTGCTTCCATTCGATAAACTTCAAATATGGTTCAAACTCCGGCTTCGAGATACCAAATTTCACGATATCACCAATGTGTGACCTGCACAGACCCTGAACTGCACACTGCCTTCTGACATCTGGACCTTCAGCAGTGTTATCGTCAATAACAAGGATGGGCACTCATGGCCCACTGATGGTCTTCATGGTGATCGATGTGTTTCTGTTATGTTAAATACTCTCTAACTCTTGAGATCCCAGGCCACATTGTCGCTCAAATCAGGCTTATTCTCTGTCCAATTAGAAAGATGGACACACAGGAGGCTGGGAAGGATTGCTTCCTCACTTACGTGCAATGCTTTAACAATAGTCATGGTGAGCGTGACCCAGCTATGCAGCTGCATTTGCTGAAGAGGGCAAAGCGGTCAAATGGGACTAGCACTGGTAATGTCATACCAGTCACTCAGCTCAGGGCGCCTGTTAATGTTGTCCCTCACTTTGGTGCAAGTGCAGACCCTCATCTCACTCAATATAACAGTATGGAACATGCATCAGAATTCTGGCTTAACAAGGACTAGGATAAAAATATTTTCTTTCCTCTTTCGATGTAGCACGCCATTTTTTTGAACTGTATTATGCCTGCTTTTGCTAATTCCAGTTATTTTTGTATGAATCTTGTGTTATTTTTAGTTAGACTGTGGTGATAAGCAATGTCTCTGTCTCACCACATTGCACCCTTTGTTCCCTCACTCAGCGCCAATATGCCATACTTTTATAGGACAATTGACAATGGAATAAAATTGGCATTGCTGATGTCAATTCCCATTAACGATGTTGCTACCTTGAACAAAATGACAACCATTGAACTTGACCGTTTAGTGACAACTGAACCTCAATCCCTGGCAAATGGCTCCCTAGGCCATCTACTACCTCTGATCTTTAAGCCTTTCACAATTAACATTCCCCAGGTGCACTCATTTACACACCGATATCGCAAGCTCAGAGTCTTGTTGTATGACTATGCTGGCGGTGCTGTGACCCCTCGCATCAAAATTTATCAGCATCCAGACACATTCGCCCAAATCATTGCTGCTGTTGTCTTCAGCAGCCCAGAATGTATCAGGTACAATTCCATGGTCACCTTCTGGGAAAGTGTTCCACTTCCCCCCCTCCAAGTACAGATATACCTGGCTATCACCCATTCAAGAACCTTCCTGCCCAAGCCACCCAGAGTATTACCATCCCTGCAGAACATGACAGTGAGTCTCTCGCTGCACTGCTTGGAGATCCCCAGGAGCTGCCCCATAATAATGGGGCTGGGTCAATATTCCCCTCTGATAACCCCCTTGAGCCAATACCTCTCGCTAATGATACCCTCGAGATGACAACACAGTGACAGAGTTTGATCTTTGGATCCATTTTTCTCTCTTCACTTTTTCAGGACCCTCTAGCTTTAATATCCTTTGAACGTCTTTCATGCGGCCCATTGTAACCCTGTCTCCATTCTGCCATCCTGTCTTTGATACAACCTGCATTAACTACTTCTGTCTTCACCAGTGCAATGTGCTCCATCCACATTTCCATATCATACTATACTACCACCTCTTCTTCTTTTCTGCCTTTGATAAAATCTGCAGCAACCATGTCTCCATTTCGTATTGTATCTCGACCTTGCTGTTCAATGCCATTAAAACCAAGTTACCATAACCACTGTCATAGTAGTACTGATTATCACTAGTACCTTTGCTCTTTCCCATCTATATGTCCTTTGACACAATAATGTGGTCTCAGTTCCCGACTCACGATTCCTGATCTCAAGATGATTGCATTACACAATACAATATTATTTATTGAAGTCTTACTCAATGGTGCAGTGCAAGTGCTGCCAGGCTGGATGCTATTCACGACGAGTTGTCCGACTTTCAAATCTCCCTCAGAATGGCACCGGATGACTTATATAGATAACACAACAAACTGTCAAACCAAAAGAAATTCTGAGCTTGCGAATTTGATGGATGTTTGACAATCGTGTTGTACCAGCAGATATACCATCATAGGAATGAGAGTCCAAGCTGGTAGTATTCAAAGTTAATGAAACATGTTACAGCATATTTGAAGTGCATCAATCCACAGTAACCTACAGCTGTCCATGGAGTAAGATGAGTAATGAGGTAGAAGGGTAAGCTGGTTATCTAGATCATGTATCTGTGCATCTGTCAGTGGACGGTTCGCTTCTGGTACCTGTACATCTGATAGCTGCTGTGGGGGATGAACGACAAATGCGTTGTCTGCTGTTTCATCCACACCATTTGCTGTATTATGGTGTTGACGAACATGATCTTCATCAAATGCTTCCCAGTCTATTCCATACTCTTGGAAGTCACCCACTTCATCATCTCCCGGGATGAATATAGCATCCACCCCACGCACACCATTTTGAAGCATGCCAAAGAAGAACATGTCGCGTGGACTGCGCTGGCGCTCATCACGAATTGAAATTCTGTGATGGTTCCATGATTCAGCCCAACATCAGTAAACACAATACATAGCATGTAATCACAAGCATCAGCATAATTCTGTTATCAATCATTGCATGGTCTTGTTTGACCATTTAAAGACACGGAACGTTCATGATTTTGGTACAGAAGTTTGTAATCAAGAAAAGACAGCTGTATTGCTCGAGTCTAAACTGAAAGGGATGGTGAAGACAAAGCTAAAATTTAGGATAGAAGACTCGCAACCACAATGCTGGAAGTGAGGCTCACAATCTCGAAGCTGAGTATGAAATACAGCGTCTTCCAGAAAACAACAGTAAATAAAGTTATGTACTGTAAAGCTAAGAATCAGGCCAGAGAACTCACAACCCCATGCCGGAGGTAAGGTTCACAATCTCGAAGCTGAGAATGACATATAATATCTTCCAGAGAACAACAAATGTCTACTGAGGAGGGAACAAAACATTACATAAACTCCTGTGAATTTTGTGCCACCTGCATTAAGATATGCGATGATTATCTGTCATATATCAATTGGGAATTGTGTGAAAATGCTGTCCCATTGCACTCTAGCTAACATGTGTTCACCAAGTGAACGACAACCAATCTACATCCTACTCTGAACATTTACGCAATTTTCTGTGTTTATTTAACCACCCACAATTGCATTCTGCTTTGCATACTGTTGCAGGAGGTTGTGGCCTTGCGCAGATGCTACATCTTGATGATGTAGTCTCTTACACCTGGCCTTGACAACAGTGGGTCATAGATTACCCCAGTACATCACTTACTATTCAAAGAAACATAGTTTATTGTGCCATGCATCAGGAAAATCTTGCATTTTTAGCTACTGCAAGGAGGACTTCTTTCCGTGAGCATTCAGACCTCCGTGTTTTAGATTATCATGTTTGTGACCATGTGGTCATTGAGCAAGATCATGTATTTGCAACAAGCTCTCCAAACCGCAAAGGAATATTATAGAAAGCCTAATATACATATTATAACTTGACTATCTCAATTTTCATTGATTGTGTTCATCTTGCAGAACTAGAGCTTCAATCATACTATTCACGTGAATACTATAAAATTCAGAGATGACCATGGTATTGATGTACGTCCTAGGATCAGTGTATAAACACAAGCGAACAGATGTACAAACAGAATTTGAATTATGCCATTTGCGCGAAGACTTATATTCTGGGGTTGCCACGATCTAGATGTATTCCCAGAATGGTGGCCATTCGGTGTTCACATTTCACAAAAATAAAATAATCATCAAGCCATGAGATTAAAATCAAACGTAAATGAGTGTATGTAGTTAGTAATCACAGAGCCCTAGGATGAATCAAAAGTAGCATCATTGCACTGTTCCCTCTGCCTCGCGAGAGTGTTGACGGACATATTGGCCTTTGCCATGTTGGTGAGGTTATTGCGGTCATTCCATCCGAAAACCTTTTCTATATAATAATTTCAGGTGAGGCTCGCAGCGGGGAGTGTACACGACAAACCTAGTCCACCATTCAAGGAGAAGGTCAATCCTGCGCTGTGCTGCACGACCAGGAGCCCTTTCAAAAAAGTCCATGATGATCCGCCAGAATTGTTCATAGTCGAAGTCACCATCAACAGAGCACCATGAGGTAACAGACAAAAGTGCAAATCAAACCTGTTATGTAGTTGTCATATATCATCAAGCTTACAGAATGATAATACTACTTACTTGACAGGCAATGTATGTGATCGAGCGAGGCATAACTTTTCTCATCTTGATGATGTGAGTGACGTGTTTCTTGACTTTAGCTCCGAAGGCCGACCTCTTAGCATGTCTGTTGTTCTGGATGACATCTGTGCCATCACCATCCCCTTCAACATCCTTTGCTGAGGAAGGTGATGTAAACACGGCTTTGTACGCCTGAAAAAACCCAGTGAGATCATGAGGATTTGGCTACTCCAATGCGACAAACCTGAAGGAGAACTTTGCCTTTGAAAAGACCTTCCTCTAGGTCATCTGAATTGGCAGTATACTTGTTATACAAGACAGCCGGAAAGGAGAGCTCAGTCACAATATGGCCCTCTAAGCAATCTCGAATCCTGGCCCTTACGCTAGGGAATAGTGAACATTTTTTCTTGAAATTCTGAGTGTACAACTTACATGGGGTTGCTCCAATCAAGCTCAGCTGGGCAGAGTAGCTTGCCGCACGCATCATTGGTGAATCCATGGGAATGCTTATCATCAGTGTCAATCAGGGGATCAGATTTAAATTCATGGTTAACCCATTCAGCAACAAGTGCCTTAAGCTTTGAGGTATCGTCACCTCGAGCACTGTCAGCCCCCTGCCAAAGCTAAACAAAACTCAGCACAACAAGACTAATCACTGACATAGTAGGAACAGCTAACCAGTTTCAACATGTGTGAGTAGTCATCATAATCCATGTCCATAGCTTTCACATGAAGCCATGGCAAAGTAGTCATGAGGGCAACATACCCTATCTGTAGTCGGTCTTCACTGCATAAAAATGCAGGGTATAAGTGTTCACCCGGAGCATCAAAAGGCAAAAAACTTACTCGAGGCTGGATTCTGTGTCATCCTCAGTTGTACACCTTCGGTCATTTTCGCCAATGAGATCCCTGATGTTATCAAATAGCATATAGTAGTTTGATTCCCTTGTAGGTAGTAGTGAGTAAAAGCTAACACTGTATATGCAATAGTAATCTCACTTTTCCTTGACCACGCACCCCGAGTTTCTTTTCCAGCTGTGTGATTCTCCGTCTCTGTCAAGCCTGCACAGATGCCACAACTGCCTGTGATTGTTGGCTGTGATTGTCCTGCCAGTCCTTCAGGTTGACGTGCAAAGGCTATCCTGGTCCTGGATGTGCAACCCCAATGTGCTGCCCTCAACATGTGACATACTAGAGACAGATAGAACAGATAAAATGGTTGATATAAGGCATTGCTCAATACTCAAGGAAAGGGAGATGCAAGACAAACCTAAGGGATAGAGCTCATATTATATGTCAGTGTCATATCCTGTATTCCGGACCTTTGTCTGATGATGTTCCCACGCCTTCCGGATGCACATCCAGACCTCCATACCCTTATCCATGACTCCAGTACTCCAGTCCACTATCGGTTTGGATCTGTACACCTTCATACATCCATATATCCATACCTTCGGACCTCCGCAGCTAAGCCTGCTTCATCCACCCTTGGTCCTATTGTATCCGAGCTCATTCCATCTCAGACTCTACCTTCCCTAGACTACCGGTCTATATCCATGATCCATATCCTAGTCTCGTCTTCATCTAGATCTCCGGATCTGCTCATCCGATATCCAGATGCCTCATCCGATATCTCTAGACCTCCGGATCTGACCTATACTCATATCCAAAGCTCAAACCTTAAATCAGCGTCTATCTCCTTATGGTAATCCCCTTGGCTCCAGACTTCGGTTATCTGTGTTTCTGTCTTGCTTATTGATCCTTGTACTCTGTTCATCTCCGAGTTCATTTACTTATGTTCCGTTCATACTTACCAATATATTTCCACATGCTTGTACATAGTATTTGTCTTCAGCTTACTGATCCTCTCGGATCCCTTCCAGTATATAAACCTCTGTACAACTCCTGTAAAGTTTCCTCAGTTCGAATATCATATTAGACTTCACTCGTTCTTGTCTTGGACTTTGGTCCATCTGAGTTCTGCCTTTCCATCATACGTATACCACCACACATCGAGGGAAGACAGCAAGGAAAGTAGTCCTCTGGGTTGTGCGTAGTAGGCCATGATATTGAACTGGCACCTGACACGGGTTCATTGCTGTTATTCAACAACAGTGAAAAGCCTGTAGGTCAGATCGACTCGGAATTAGTATGTCTGTGGTAAAGTCAGAAACAAAGGACGGACTCAGGCTCGGAAGGCTGGAGTGACTTACTAGGAAAGAATATATCATCATGCGTTAAATCCGAGTCTAGAATTCGAGTTGGTGGGGTATCACGGCAGCTGGGAGACGCTAAGAAAAAAGGTCAAGGTCGCTGCCTCTCCTTGACCTGAGATCCTTGACTCGGACATTGAAATGATTACTGCAATGCAGGGAAAACTCCTTCAGCAAGTCTCCCATGTACTAGCAGTACTCCGCTCAAACATAGTAGTAGTACCAAGGTTTCCCATCCATGTTGAGAACAGCTGAGTGCATGGCGGCAAGTGCTTGATGTCTAACTGGACCTTGGGCCAGGGATTGTCAAATTTACTAGTACAACTGATGAAATGCCTAACATCAAAGATGTGATAGCGTGATAAAAGCAAAGGACACACATCAAGACATCTGGGTTTGACATAAGGGTTCACCATCATTTTCTGGGCAGACATGCCAAGACAACTACTAATAACATGAATCCAAACTCACATTGAGTAACTGGATGAAAGACTCAGATCTGTATCGATCATTGTTATAACTTTACCCTGAGAATTCAGAAACTGGACTAGACTTGCCCTTCCAAGTCTCTCAGGTTTGCGAGAAGTGGCTCGCAAGACCTAGTAGCAGTACTGCTGACTTGAGGGAGGTAACTTGAAGGCCTACTAATACTGGTATTCTTAGCAGAAATGGTATTGAGGTCCTGGTGGGGACTAGTAGGCGCATCATCAGGTCATGGTGGTGTGGGTCGAAGAGTGGCACATGCTTCATGTGCTAAACTCAGAGTTCTTGCGGCAGGATTAAAATAATATTAAAAACTGTACCAATGGCAGTGCTCACCTCAGGCTATGATTGCCTCAGTTGATGATGATGACTCGGACTCTGGCAGCGACGAGAGTCACAGTAAGATGAAAAATTAGTCCATGTGTCAACTAGTAGTACAGCCGCAGTCTCAATATTCGTGTGATCATCCGATGTGGCCCACTCACTCAGACTTTACACCATATTTGACGGTGTACCAGAGCACACTGTAACAAAAGCCAAAGGTCAGAATATAGGAAAGAAGAGTAAGACACCCACATGTGGCCACCCCATGCGAGGATAGCTACAAGTGTGTTCATCCCCACAATCCCTAACATTTCTATAGCTGGTATAATCCAGCCTATGCTGACCGAGAGCAGAAGGAGGCTTAGTGAGCTGTCAATAAAGGTTGGTGATGAGATGGGTTAATTGCTGCTGATACAAAAAAGTCTCTTATGTGGTTGCAGCAACAGCTTCAGCACTTTGTTCAGGCAGAAGATCTGTCAAGTAGGCTATAGATGGGCTCAGAACGAACTCGGTCTAGCATGCAAAAAAGTAAGTAAAGCTATTCAAACTTGGTCAGATGACCCACCACAACTCCATTTACGAAGAGAGGAGAGACACAGCGACAACCCAACCAAACTCCCAGGCAGGTACTCCGCCACCAGCCCAAAGACTAGTACAGCAAAAGGGACTCCAATGAGCGTGGTGGGTAGCGCAATGCGGAGCCTATCTTCGGGCAACCAGATACTGTTCCGGTGGGTTTTGCGGGCACGACAACTATGTCTGACATTCTGCCAGATAACAAAGTACTGACTATGCATGCGTGAATGTCATGGTGTTGCCAGTCATTACAATAAACAAGCAAGACGCACACATGTTGCTGATAGCCACCAAGACAAAGCAGACACTGATTATGGCGGGATTGGCAATGTCAAATTTTGAATCCTGGAATGTAGTCGTAGAATCGTGTATTCTTGAGTGATTTGATGGAACGGAAGACAGAAGAAACATACGAGTGTCCATCCCAGAGGGACTGTCAATGGTAGGAAAATCTTGAGAATTCAGTGTGTAGAGGCAGTTATTGAACGGACTAACCAGATTCCACCAAGAAGGCCATAAATACTGTGAATGACTATCCACTGATGGTGATCGACATGAGGTTAAAGTGCCAAAATTTGATCTTATTGGAACGGTGACACAAAGCACACACCCTGCACACTGCAGCAACAAGATGGAACAAGCCTGAAGACCAACAACACGTGACTACTCTCTCTAAAACCCTGTGCTCGGCAACCTCTGACAACTCTGAACAGCCACTCTGCCTCTACTCGCCTCCGAGCCCACATGCACCTGACCTCGCGCCTCTCGCTGACACAAGCCTGCCTAAACCAAACCTCCTGGAACACCAGCCACTCTGCTACCAGCCCTAAACCTGCCTACACTCAAGCCTCTCACAACCTGCTGACACCAGCCACTGCCTAACCAGGCCAAACGGAGCACCGGCCAAACCTAACTGCCACATCACGATGGTGAGAACATTCAAAGAGGAGCACTGGTTTCAGGGGATTGATAATCATGAATTTGAATGGTCTATTCGAAGGAGTTATCTGATCAATCCCTCTCATACCTGGACGACTGGTCTCTGGGAAATATAGGAACATGAGGATGAAGATGAGGCCACCCATGACACCTAGACAGAACTGCAAGGTGCACCAGGAAGCATATGCAGTGACCAATCCCGACAGCTGAGCTTTAGGTGAGTTGTACCCCAATGAAGTAGTTTATACCACTGATTGGAAGTGTCAATACTATCATTCTGATAAAGGTCACCTAAGAGAACACGAAACGGTACAAATCAGTATTGGGAGAGCAAAAAACGGGGGTGTACATACAGATCGTAGTACACCAAGGGCATTTACTTGCTGCTTAAGCTGGTAGATGTCTCCAATCACAGCAGACCCGATGTAGGCTACAGAACCTGCACCCAACCCCTCAATAGCCTGTGAAACCATGTACACAGGGATGGAAGCAGAAAGGCCAGCACTGATGGATCTGAAGCACATGAGGGGGGCTCCAACAAGATTGACAGGTCTTCTACCGGCTAGATATGGAGTGAATAAGAGAGGTTTGTTGAGGGCATATAGAAGATAACATATGAAACGTTAAATACAAGACACGCAGCAAATAACCATAAACCGATCGAATGGCTGGACCACTGTATTAATGAAGAAATTCCCCCAAAGCATTGTGGGTGCTGACCCCATGAGAGATGGCTGGGTGTTGAGATCAGATGCAACCGCAGGCACACACAAGCGGATCACTTGTGCTATGGTTACTGAGAATGCGGTAAAGTAAGATGGAAAGACTCGGGTCAATTGTGTAGATGTGCAATGTATGATGTGAATCCAAAGGAAGAAAGAAGTGTGAGAATGACCTGTTTCTTGCATTTTGAGAACCGCGTGTATATGTGATCATGGCCAGGGTTAGAAATAGCGGTCTCTTCTGATATTGTGTAGTCCATTGAAGCCAGCTCAAGGTTCACAAGTCAAGGTGGTATATACTGCACCTGAGTAGTACTGTAGTCATGGTAAGGTTTCCCATCCATGTTGAGAACAGCTGAGTGAATGGTGGCAAGTGCTTGATGTCTAACTGGACCTTGGGCAGGGATTGTCAAATTTACTAGTACAACTGATGAAATGCCTAACATCAAAGATGTGATAGCGTGATAAAAGCAAAGGACACACATCAAGACATCTGTGTTTGACAAAAGGGTTCATAATCATTTTTCGGGTAGACATGCCAAGGCAACTACTAATAACGCAAATCCACACATGGAAATGGTACACTCCTTCAAACGTCAGCTGCTAAGCGATTGAGAAGTACTATGTTTTGTAAACCAACTTTGACCTCACTCATTGTGTTTAATTGAATTGACAGCCAACGAGAATGCCGTTTTGACATCATCATTTCAGCGTGACACTGTAACTGGACATCCTGCTTCAAACTCACGCTGAGTAACTGGAGGAAAGACTCGGATCTGTATCGATCATTGTTATAACTGTACCCTGAGAGTTCAGAAACTGGACTGGACTTGCCCTTCTGAGTCTCTCAGGTTTGCGAGAAGCGGCTCGCAGCACAGAGTAATTAGCGCTTTTCACAGCACAGTTACAGGTGATGCAACCACATTTCGTACATTGTTTTGTGTCTAACGTCAATAAGAAACTTGGAAGGGTGGACGTGCATCTTGTCCTCGATCAATCACATTGCAACAGTGCTTTGAGGGCATTCGTGTTTTGGTTCCTCATTAACTTCCTTTTGTCAAGTTTCGTCAGCACTACGAGATCATGACTCCAGGAATTATTCCTTGTGGATACATGGATGGTTGTGCATCCATATTATATAGAAGCTTTGGATCTCAATGCTGAGTTGTTCCGTGTGGGAACATCCAAGATATTCTTTAAGGCTGGAGTCCTCACCGATCTTGAGGAGTGGCGGGATGCCCTTCTATTTGACGTCTTTGAGACTACAGGCCATCGCTGGGAAGTTCCCCACACGCAGACAGATGAAGAAGGTTCTTGATGTACAGTTGCAATACGAATGATCCAACGTAATTCTCACGTGTATGGGTCTTTGCAAGTTTGGCCATGGTAGCGACTATACATGAAAGTAGGGTGACTTTTATCTGTTTTAAACTAATTTTTTTAATCATTTTTAACAGATTTGTCTGTTACTTGTTGCAATATGGAACAATGAGTTCAGATATGTTGAGCTGCAACTTTGAAAAGATATAGCAGAACGTGATAATAGGAACAGGAAAGCCTGCAGGACGTGAAGATGACTCTTCAGGCGAAATATCATTGAAGACTTGGAAGCCGAGCGCCCACTTGCCCTTGACAAAGATGCCATGTTAGACAGAAGCAAAAGGATGGAAGCAGAACTCAAAAAAGAAATTGTAACCTCATACACTGTCCTCGATGTCCTCAATTCGCAACTAGACAGTGTCATATATCTTCAGGAGGGCAATGAGAAACATGAAATGTTGTTTGGGACAGAGTGGGGTATTTGGTATAATCACATTGTATGTATCCAGTGCATGGAGTTGCCTAATCTCATTCTCAGTTGGTCCTTTAGAGCCTTTGTCCCTCTTTATCTGTATGGTCTGATGATACTTGTAGGTCCATTCAGAATTTTATAACTCTTAAATGGCTTACTTAGAAGCGCTAACCTCTGAGCCCCAGGAGATATTCAAGCTCCTGCATCTCCATTTCAAAGACCCAGTGTTCCCTCGCAATCCATAAGACCATCATCACACGCACCTCGTCTGGCCAAATCGGAGGCAGCGGATTGGGAAGAAGCGGTAAGGTGGGTTCATAAAGTTGCTGGCGCATGCGCATTTGTGCGGTGGCCCAGGTAATGTACATCAACTCCTTTAAAATGTCAGTGCCATAGCTTTTGAATAAGTTTGACTCACCAGTTGCCCTCCCGTCATTGTGAACATGACATTCCTAGGTCTTGGCGCATGTTGGAGAAATTGTTGAGGGACCTATAGATTCATATTGGTGATTCGTGAGTAGCCAATGTTAAAAATCCTCAACGTACCTGGTGATCTTGGTGTCCATCTCCATTTCAGTTTCTGACTCCTCCGTTAGCATCAGTGCAATTGTTCATGGTAACTAGAATGGTAGATGTGAGGTGATTGAATGGAGAGTGAATAAATCCCTGTCTTCATCATTGAGTTGAGTTACCGCGCCTAACGCAAACATCCCAATTTGGAAAGATACTATGTGTCTGGCATTTTCCGGAATGGCACAGTCACTTTGGAACAACTTTAAACGATTTGTACTTAGTCTTCCTCACGGACCAACTTGAAGCCTCAGTTAAGGGAGATGGCTATACAGCACTCAGTGTCCGGTTTGTGACTTCTTTTCACATTTAGGCAGCACGCTAATCATCTACATATTTCCAAGGGTCGTTTAACGCCTATCATCTGAGTCCGCTTCATCTTTGACATTGACATCTCTTCCAATGGACAATTCGCCCTTTCTTCCTCTTGGGACCACACCCTGTGTCTCTGGGACCTGAATACTGGCCAGACCACTTGCACATTTGTTGGCCACACCTCCAATGTCTTCATCCATCAGCCTCAGTGCAGACAACAGATATATTGTTTCTGGTTTGCGCGACCAAA
>NW_024540884.1:0-15366 GCF_016647625.1 Suillus subalutaceus
TGTGCCGTCCAGGCATATGAAGCACCTATGACAACTGCCACCCACGCATATGAAGATGGTATGACTACTGCTTCCCGCGCATATGAAGACACTATGACTACTGCTGCCCACGCATATAAAGAAGATGTGAGGACCTTGCCTGCTTGGAGGCGAAGTTACCGTTTCAATGCTTCAAAGAAGGCAAAAGAAGCTTCTGAACGCTCTAAGGAGAAGGCAAAAGAAGCTTTCGAACATTCTAAGGAGAAGGAGAAAGAAGCTTTTGAACGCACTAAGAAGAAGCAAGAAACTTTTGAACGCTCTCAGGGGAAGGAGAAAAAAGCTTTGTGCTCACAGGCGAAGGCGGAGTTAATCAAGACTATTCTTGAAATCACCTTAAATCATCGCCTGGGTATATTTCACTGCCATGTTGTGACAGCAATCCCACTGACCCGCTTGCCTTCAGGAGACCTTAATGTTGGGCAATGCAACCCAACATCAATGATGTTCTGGTCCGGAGGGAAGCTGAGGTGTCTCGCTGCGAATGCAAGTTGCTTGAAACGTCTGTCGTGATAGATTCAGGTAGTGGAACTGTACGAAATGGTTGTATGATCGTGCAATATGGTGCTTAGTCTGGTATGGCGTATACATATTTGGAGAATGTCGGTCACCCTAGTGGCGAGAGTTACGGCGCTTGATGTACCTCTCAAGTATCCGTGATCCTATCTCAAGCGCATCAAGGCTGGGTATGTTCTGCTCCATAGCTTGTCTCAACTTGCATAACTTTTTCTAAACCGAAATACCGAACGTTTATTGGCATTCTAACCTTACACTATGTAGACACATGGAATTGAACGTTGCTGACAACGTCAGTGACCCAGCTGGTGGTTGATATATAAGATCTCTGAAAAGACCTGGCTGTAAGCGGACGATAGCCTTCAAACTCAATGGGTCGACCTCGAACAGCGGACACCTTGAAAATCTCTAGCTTGCGTTCTTTAAGGGACAGCGTGCAATATGCATGTGGTCATAGCTCCGGGTTATGAAGTTTATAAGATGGATGCATTATCTGTTATACATTCAGCGTTGGTTACTGCTCTACATGCCACCGTCAAAATCCAAAATCCATTCAAGTTCTCAACGATCGCGCGGATTGTAACCTGAGTCTAGATGCATCTTCTCGAGTGACTGACGACGTCATCGTGGAACAAAGGAAAAATTGACTTACAGGATGTCGGCATCGAGTCGATGGAGAATTTTGCAGCGCTGGATGTCGCCTATGCTATGGTCTCCAGTCAGACCTTACTGTTTCATGCGGTCTCATAAGCATTGGGGCGTGTCGAAGTATAACGACTGAATCCCGTGTCTATGAGCTTGCTGCGACCGACGACAGTGGCGCCCATAGCTTAGTTTCAAGATTCTGGGCAGTTCAGGGCATCAACGAAATCGTCGATCCCTCAGTCATGCTGAGACAGGGAATTGAAGAGCTGTTGGTAGTGAGCGTATTGATTCGCACTCGCACCACACGGGAATTCTCGAAAGGGGAAGGCGTTGATCACGACCGTCCTCATAAGCCGGACACATAATGGAGGGACAGTCAAGTCTGCCTTATACGATGAGAACGGAAGTACATGAAGGATGAAAACGGTGCATGGCTGGGAGACACACTAGTAGCTGTTGGCGCATCCAAAACAACGTTCCCAATCCTCACCACAACTTTTCCCTCTCCTGTCCTTCGGCATACCATGCTACTACAGCTGAAGCAACAGGTAAGCACAGCATCCATATTCCCGGCCCCGGGTGATCACGCATCTGATGAGGAGGACAAGCACGGAGATGCCTGTTGTCGCGCTGATGGCGACGGGTGCTGGCTGAGCGGTACGAGCTGGATAAGTCACATGTTTTCTAGCTGCTGCGATGGAGTTGGATTTGTTCCAAGCGGAAGCGGGCCAATCGTGGTGAGACCTTCGGGTATATGACGGGGAGGGCGGATGTTGTCGTTATTGGAGGTTGTAGATGCGGAGGAGTATGCGGGCGGAAAGAATTGTTTGTTAGAGGAGCTGGTGTACAATTGGTTTGTGTATCGAGGGGGCTGGAGAGGTAATGCGAGAGAGCTGCGCCTGGGAGAGGTGAGTGGAATTGGATGGTTGGTACTGGTGACGTGGTCGCTTGCGCTGAAGTTTGGATAGGGCTGTTACGAACTTTGCGTTCAAGAGGGGGCTGGGGAGGTGATATGAGTACATGGATAGGATCGCTTGGCTGGAGTTCGATTAGGGTGACGCCTGTCCTGTAACCAAACCCTCGGCTAAGGCACAATCGTCCTGCCAGTGCGGGCTCAAAGATTTGAAGTTTCCTTGCCCAAGGTTATTTGCATCCGTTTGGTGCAACTTATTCTTATCGACGATCGCGACGAGTCCGCATCATGCATTGAGCACAACTTTATTATTAGCTCACCAAGCATCTAACGCGTCATGACTCCTGAAGAAGAGAAGCAAAGGTACGAATCGGATGTCCATAACCGTTTGTCCAGGGTATCTTATGATTCTCGCGATCAGCTAGAACGCCATCAATCCACAGCATCTGAATGGTACGCTTCTCTTGCTCTTGATGTTCTACTTGATCCATATAATCAAGATCACGCATGAGCAAGATGGTCGTTCCATTTTCATCGAGCATGCAAGGTTTGTCCGTCTCCATTATCCCTCTTCCCGACAAGCATATTTATTAACCATAAAAAAGTGATGCGCGAAAATCCACCTTGCACGATTCCTTCATATCGTTCAAGTTCAGCGTTAGCGTTCACTACTTAATCACGCTTCTTTTGCCATTGCTTCGGACATTTTGCAGTAAACAAGGCAAGGCCAATGAAATTCAAGGCGCGTGATATCTAGTTCACGTGAAGATTCCTTTGTCTATCGGGTCTGCTTAAGGGAGGCGATGTTATGTGTCAAGTCCGATGTGGTACGAGAGTCATCCGATAATCACAGACACTATTTCCCTTTACTTACCCCCGCGTTGGCTGGGCTGTCATCCTCATTGGTATACTACATACGTCGGACAATTCTATCCAATTTATGGAAATCAGGGGGATTCAGATGTATGGCTAACAGTACGCGTGGTAGGACAAGCTGGCACATTCAATGTTCTCATATGTGTGGTGACCTGGTGGGAAATAATTATTCCTTCATAGGGTTGTCTGAATTGCGTCTGTTTGATGACACCTTCATTACAGATTACCGTTTCTCCGAGTCAGGCTCGTGGGGGGTAGTACCAGTAATCGATGACATTGCTGTCTCCAGGGAGGATAAACTGATTTCTCAGGTCGTTTCAAGCAAAAGATTTTCAGGGTTACAGTATCTGAGAACGCTAGGCAAACTACATTAGCACGGACCGGTCATAACTCCAATTACATAGTACATGTACAATCCCGTAGGTAATCCAGAAGTCAGACACAAACATTATACACAAAAGAAAGAATCAAGTGCTAACTACCCCATGGTTCATCCGATGATAAATCTACAGCGGGCAAATTTCGCTGAAGATCCGACATTTCTTCTGCACTAATGTTATATGATTGTAGTAGCTCGATGATTTGATCCAATGAATCATGGCTCGCGCGTTGCCGCGGGGTCATTTGCCTGTCATACTCCTGAATCCGATTATGGACTTCTCCATTCATTGGTGACTCGTGGTAGGACTTGGCCGCAAGCTTGATGGCCTTACGAGACAGTTCTTGATTTCCCGCCCACAAGAACCAGTGTCTGCAACACGAGAGTCAAGTCGATGATGTATTTCATGAAGCGCTGGAGCGCCGGGCGGCTGAGAAGAGACCTGTCATCATTCTCTCTATGAAGGATAAGTAGCAGGACGTACGTCTGCTCATACACCTCGTAAACCCAGCTCGCGATCACAACGCTTGCCGCTATCGGCACTATGATAGGGGCTGCAGGTCCAGACAGGGGCAGATACAATGGTCGCGATAGTACCCACAATAGTGAGCCGAAACGAACTGCGAACATTGGATGAGATAAAATTCATCCGTCACACGAAAGACTGCCTTACAGGGTCTTGTTGGGATCAGGCAGGGGGTCCAACGTCCAGTTCATTGACCATGTTCGTCATCAATGTCCTGAACCTCTGGGCTGCACAAGTACTGCGTGTAAGCCACGTCAGAACATGCGACGACAACAAAGAAGAGAGCTATTACACCATGAGGGTCTTGGAAGTTCCAAACATTGACGATGTCAGTGTGAAGCACGTGCAGACAGTCCCACATCGAACGGTTCTTGAATGGTACGCTTGATGCGAGCGCCTTCCAGTATTCTGAAAGACAGAAGTGATGGCTCGGATTACGTTCAGTAATTTTGAATACAAAATCGAGACAGACTTCTCTTGCCAACCCTGACGCTGCGTAAATCACAAGATAAGAAGAATGAAACAAGCGAGGCTCACTCTATTGATGCCTTTATTTGAGTCCAGGATCCACTCGTTGAGCGACGGACGTCATCACCGAGGCGTCAGTCCCAACATGGTTACGGACGAGTTCTTCAGTCTTTTGGATCAAACGGGCTAGCGTCTCCTCGTGGTTTCCATTTGCTGCGCTCAAAGTTTTATTGAGAACGCAAATGACAATCACAGCAGTGACACTCACTAGAGACTGTAACATGCGGGATAGCCGATTTTGCGAACTTCTCTAGGGGTGTGACACAGACTTCCTGTAGCTTGTCTTCTGCGTTTTTCTTGATGATGTCCTGGATGGCCGCCTAGCTCAAACTCTTGATAGAGGACTTGTCCAGGGTTCGCTCCACGCGGTCGAGGAGGGTGTCGTATTTAGTGAAGACGGTAACAATGGGAACTTTGACTTCGTTAGCTATGACCTGTGCATAGCAGTAGCAGTCCATTAACGTACTGTCTCCTAGCTCTCCTTCTCGCTTCGATGTGAGAAATTGCTCCACGCCAGTCTCTAGCAAACGCCCGCCTGCACGGGGTATCTCAAAGCAAAGCCTTGTACGTCATCAGTCTGCCATACAAACGCATCAAGACGGAGGTCCCACCAAACAGCGTGCAGCTGATCTTTCAAATCAGGCTTTGCTCTCCGACGGTTAATGAAATCTCGGACTATTTTGAGGTTGTCTTTTTCTCCTGGTTCAAAACCTTTGCTGTCGTGGAGAACAAACTTGTTGTTTTGTGGTGAGATGAATTCATGGTCGATGCTGACCTCGCCTGGCATATTGTGCGAAGTGGTCTACTGATATTATGAGTAGCTGTGCTCGTTGAAGTGTTGGGTCCAACCCACCGCGTTTTGCACTCCAAATGCGTGGTTGATCAGCGAAGAACTTGCCAACGCCAGTCTATTGGAAGTACCATATCAACACTGGCCTGAAATCAGCGAAAGCCTAATACCTTTCCTATCACCAGAATTTCGGAATCTTGGAAAGCCCTTGGCGTCAGCCTAAAGGATGTCACTTTCACGGTGATCTGGACTCACTGAGGACACTTCCGAAAGATTTCATCGGTGGTAGGCCAGAGCTCCAGGGATTCATCAGAAGAGACGAACTGCTCGATCTGCTAACATACGACTTAGATGTGTCCGATACGAGACACGGAACTTTACTTCGGTTGTTGGATTCCCCGAAAGTTCGACGATGATCGTGATCTTTTTATGAACCTTGTGGTATTCTGTGCATGTGAGGTTGAATCCATGAGCAATCAAAGCAAGAGCGCGATTGTTTTGGTTCACCTTGTCTTCCTCTTGCACTGCATTCGTGAAACATGTCTTCCGGTTCGAAAATAATGTCTTCATGCCCAGTTCCATGCCACGTCTTGTACCGTACATGCAAGGAAAATGTATCCCCAAGTGAAAGCTTTCTACAATAAAACACAATAGCACATCAGGCGAGTATATTCGTTTGGGGTCGAGTCCCTACATGGGTGGAGAAAACGTCTGTCGCAAAGCCTTTCCTGCCCCGCATTTGATTGGGATAGGCAACTTGAGGCTGATCCGTATTTCAGCAGACTCCACATTCTTTTTGACTTGCTGAAATCGATGGTGATACCTGTTGCAGCGTCAAGGGAACTAGCCATGCTGGATCCTGATTGGAGTTAGGGAAGACTCTCCTTTGCCACGATGGATTTATCTGGAGGCCGAATGTAGGCCAGCGTCAACTACGCCGAAGGGATCCCTGGACCCTTGTAGCTATTCTTAGTTAAACAGGTTTAGGTAAGATCATGATACCCTGTTATCATTCGGACCTTTCTCGGTTCCTTCGAATGACTCATGGCATTCACAATGAAAAGACAGACATGGGCATTAGCAAGTGTGCGTGATGGCATTGTCGTGAATGATATGATTCTTCGCATGGCATGCCTTGTAACCAAACCCTCACGCGCGTCGCGCACGACCGCCCAAGGTTGTTTGCAATATCCATTTGGTGCAACTGAAGAGTCAAGTTATCGAACCTTATCGACAATCGCGACGAGTCCGCATCGCGATCGATAAACGACGTCATGCATTGAGCACAACTCGTTTACAAAATCCTTCAGACCAAAAGGTTACACGTGGGGACCATTGCACTCTGTTCGTTATTTTTTTTATTAGCTCACCAAGCAAATCTAGCTCACCGTGACCAACAACAGTACTAGTGGAGATCGGATATGGTCCGGTATCCACTGTGCCTTTTGTCCATACGTCACTAGTAGCTTCGTGCGCCAAATAGCCAAATAGATCAGACGGGGCTCGTGAGAAGACGGTCAATGACAAGCACAGTGAACTGATGACATCATATGCAGCCTTTATAATGGTTCGTCCTTTCGGCTTATTTCCTATCAGTCTGGTTTTACTATGCAGCCTTTTTCACCAGTCCAGGACTCCAGGTCAAGTCCTTCGTGACTCGGAAGCGCCGCAGAAATACACCCTTCCCAGCCTTTTGCGAAATATGTAACCGTGACTCAATCTGCCAGTGATGCGGATCTACGACTGCAATCCTTTACCACTTCAAGGGTATGAATGAGGGCCGCCGAATGCAGTGTTGTATGCGTGCTAGCGCAAGTGTAACACTGGATCAGTTGTTGGCTGCACAGATATCTAGAAGGTTATGTCGCAGATCTTCAAAAATTAGTCACAGCCACGAAGAGTGTGTTGATTGTAGTACTATGATGGCGTCAATTGAAACTACTACTAAGACTTTTGCAAAATATCAAATCTCTTGTTGTAACTTTGAGAGAAGGAATGAGGGCAACATACTCCGCTTGCTGCTTATGTCTCGTCTCCACATCGGTGCCCAAAATCAGGGTCTCCAGGGGACACTTTGACCGTGATAGTAATGCCTTGAAGTTCTCATGAGGCCATGGTGGTTCACCGCTAACTTCAAATTCGCGTAAATTGGGAAGCGAAAGAGCATCGAACAGTTTGGATAATCGCCCCGTGGATCCACAACCTGCAAATGTTTCACAACTGATGCGTAAGGATTGAAGTTTGGTATGTGTAAATGGCTCCAAGTCCGTGGTTTCAAAGCATATGAAGACAAGTATGTATACTGAGGAGAGGTTGGGAGCCAACCGGAGCAAGTGGAGAGCTGAGTCCGATTCGCTTATGTTTATTGTGACGTTTGTCAGGCGGGCCCATACAGAATTGAAACGAGATAGTAAGAGGTCGGTTTCGAAGAATGGTCCTAGGATATGGAGACTGCGCAAAGTAGACAGTCGCAATATGCTTTGTACAGATATACCAGTCGTTGCCATTGTGAAAATGGTCAGCTCCTGGAGTGTCGGGCAGAGGATGTCTAGAATATATTTGACATGGGAAGGAATATGGATACAGAGAGATGCTATTTCGTTGACGTGAGGATGAAGAAAGTGGAGTATCTCGGCCCAGTCATATGCGCAGCTGTCGGAGACGAGTTCTAATGAAAGCGGGCATCCTCGTGATCGCTTGAGCCATGACTTGTAGTGGAATATCTGCCACTCCACTGGCCTGGCGATCAACTGACAAAGCGAGTCTACACCATAAACTGGGCATGGCCACAGCAACTTCCCTCCATCGCCGACATACTGCAGTCAACAACAGGGGCGCTTCTGATACTAGACGGCGTATTCAATTGACTGAATTCTTGAATTTTCGGTAAACAGTGGTGAAAACTTTTGAGATAGGACTTCGGTTGGCAAGCACCAGAGAGCCGATACAAAGCCTTTGTGCAAATAATGGACTTGATGATATTTTCTTTCTTTCTGACCAGCTGCTGGCGAAGGTTTTGGATGCTATCCATAACTGTTTCCAGGTCTGAAATATCGTGCAGCGCTGCATGCAGCTGCTGCTCGCGTTCAGTGATAATCGCACCTATGGGCCGATCTTGGAGCTGGACATCAGAGTAATTCGTATTGGGGAGGAAACTTGCTTGGGAGTACAGGGTTTCAAGATCTGGCATCTAGTCGACATTAATATGGCATCAGACATATGATTAGCCGCTAAACCTACGATTAGTTGAGAATGCGCAAGCTGAAGCGATTGATTGTTAATTATTGGCAGACACTGCAATACACTGACCCGTCACTTACAATGTTTGGAGCGCACCAATGATATCCGAGGCTGCAGCGAAAATGACTTGTTGATTTGACTGTCTGCAATTTATTCACTAGATAATGGTTGAAATTTAACTTTGAGATGTTCAAATGTTCAAACGATCAAGCTCAAGGTTTAGAAGGAAAGGGGACGTTACCGTACGAGGCTCAAATCACATGTTTTGATGAAACACGTCCGAGTTTGTGCGCAGCCAGACGACCAAGATTCCTACGCATCAACCACAACTTCAGATGGAAGCTCAAGCCATCTGCGGACTTCATGGACTCGGATGTAAATATTCCACCCCATTTTCAATCTCGTTTCCCTTTGTACTATCCTTAAAAGCTTCACCCGACGTATCAGTCCAAACTCGCTTGCAAAATTTCCATCGTCTCGCTTTATCAAATAAAACTCATACCCTCCTACGTCAACCCACAACGAGACCGCCCTGTTCACCTGGTCTTTCAAGTTGGGTGTTGACACGCTCAATCCGAACGTTGCCCTTAGCACGGCCCTCTGCATCCTGAGATGGTCCGATGGCCATCTATCCATTCTCCGTACTACGTAGCCTTATGGTGTGTATGCCCCAGGTCCCCGGGTTATGCGTGTACCACTGACTTACACAGCAGCGGCTTGCACTGTGCAGGTGGAGGCTGCTGCATCTGTCAGTGCCTCTCACACTATTCCAGCACTGCCGCCCGCTCTCTCCAAAGACCTGCAAAATTGGCTGGCTTCTCGTCTTCTTGAGGGACTTCAAGACCTTGTCTTCCAGCATCACCCTTCTGTACCTTCTATGATGCAATCTTGCAGGGAAAGTTATAACCAATATTTTAAGCAGGGACTCATGTAGCAAGCGCCAGCCACCTGTACTTTGTGCCTGCGTCGAACCCCTTCAGTGTATTACGCGAAGCACAAGGTGGTGATTGATCGCGCAGTATGAAAGAAGCGTACAAACGCTCCTACATTACAGTGATGACCATCCCGAATTTATGAGTCCAATTTATGTCTTTAGTTTTGCTATCCTGCTGCCAATGGCTGTTTCGTCAGCAATGGACCAAACGGGAGAAGATGTTTATACACGATTTACCCGTCTCCGAGATCCTGTACAAATACCTTCTCCCGCTGTAAGGAGCCTCATTCCTGCTCCCCTCCTGCCTCGTATATTGACCCGGCGTCCGTTTCGCGGTGCGGAAAGCTTCTCCTTATAGTACAAACGCACCTTTCACTGCCTTTGTCTCGTTTGCTTCAGATGTATCTTTGTTTGGCTGTCGAGTCACTCACGAATGTATATAGTCTGGACTTGTACCCTCATAATCGATAGCAGAATCACACTCGATTCTTCCCTCCCTCTCAACGGTTCCGATATTTCCAAGAACTTCCAACTTCGTCGGGATTGAGGTCGTAGCACAATCGAAAATGAAGCTCAAGCACTCTCCATATTCCCCACTTGTACTTCAAGCTTCAGTTCCAAATTTCGTCACATCCTTACACCGGTAGCGCGTGTAAGCAACAGACATTACACATACGACTGCTGCGACGAGAGATAAATCTTCATCGACACCATATGCTAGTCGTAGCACAGAGTTTACAGAATAACACGACTGTTTGATGGCTTGCCCCACTTATTTCCCATCCTCATATGTAATAAACCTGCTTATCTTCGTCCAAAGACACAGCTCCATTATTACGCCTAGCGCGGTAGCCCTTGACATATATTTAAAGGCGTTACCCCAAAAGCCCGAGCAGGAACCATGGCACAGATGCAGCGTAGCAAGCATACCAGGACCTGACCTTGGCGAATCATTCATCGTCTTCAGGTAAACCATCGCCCTGGTATTAACAGTGAGCAGTGAGCATAGAACGGCGCATATATTAAGTGAATGTCACTCGCCCTCTCGCCATTGTTACTCTTGTTGTACCACCACCATGCAACAACAAGCCGCTGTGATCGCAATGGGGAATACAATCACCATAGTCCAAAACATCGCGCCGTGACCAGAAAATGTGGTCGGGGGAACTTGAATGTCAGGGCACAGGGTGTCGCGTGCCTCGGTCTATGCGGTCGCCGCCCTCACAAGTAGAGTAAGGCACCTTGCGGTACGTCGTGCGCTCGTACCAATAGTCTTCTCTGTCGCGACATGAATCATCGGGCGGGAGTGGACTCGCCCCCAGCAGAAGAACACATTCACCTTCTCCATTACGCATATGATTGAATGCGCTTTTTCGTGTCCAGATTTAAATTAGCTCTGAGCAGGTGGTATCACACCCATGACTCACCACTCGAAGTCCTGCAGCGTACATCTGCAGTTCCGCACGACCTTGTCTGGTGCCTTGGGACGTGTCCCCAACAACACAGTTCACATCCCGTTTGCGGCGATGGTAGAGCGTCTGTACATGATATAGGTGACAAAGGAAAAACTCGAATTCGGGCAACTCACCGGTCGACCGAACAAGCAAAGTGAGTCTCTTTCCTCGCTGGGGGCTCCACAGCTCAAAGTCATCGTGTCCAGGATTTTGCGCATCCACGAGGCCTAGAAGAATGAGTTCAACGTCAATCATCGAGTACAAGAGCACCCTACTCACATTTTCTATGCGTGAGAGATATGAGAAATCCAAGTGCACGATGACTGAGCCAGCCATCGCGGGGATAACGACCCAGGAGCATAAACTTCCGGCTTGTATCCCCCGGCACCGTCATATAATCTCTCACTCTGATCTTCTCAGTCGTCAACTTGAATTCTCGCCAAGTGAGACCCTCATCTGTGGTAAACAGGACGTGATCCGTCGGCTCTTTGTCGTTTACGATCACAATGACAGATCCTGAGTCGCCGAACTCCCAGATATGGGCGTCCTTGTGCACTTCTTCCACGTGAACCCGCCATCCCGGGATAAGAAGGTATCGCTCTCGCTGTAGGTGGCGAGCGAATCACCCACATTTCCTACTGCCATCACCACGCCGGCGATGGATGGGCTGCTATATGTCGCCCGGGCCTTGAAGCGCTCTGTATACCCATGAACGTGGAGTGCACAGCCCTAAACACGATAAAATAAGTCAAGAGAACAGCGATGTGCAAAAAGCACGAAATACCACTGATGTACAAGGGTACTTCAGACCCAGCGAATCGACCGAAGGGGGTAGAAGCGCCTTCCAAGTGCCACCTGACGTAACAAGCAACCGTCAATGAGAGGCAAGTGATACACATGAAACAAAGCATACCATCATCATGCGTGATCCTCGTCTGCAGAGCCTTACGTCCCGTCAGCGCAGCCTCTGTAGGATTGGCTACTATGTTAGCCATCGCAATGCCTTCCAACCCCGCGAATCTCTCAAAGTCGACAAAGCCGCCTATATTCCTGTTCACATTCTCGAGAGACAGCACAAGTAAGTTCCGTTAAAGTTGGATTTGAGGATGTTGCCCCATGGCGTTGGCTCTTCGTTCATGGTCATGTGTAGGAAGATGGATTTAGTGCTTGACTCGAGGATAGTGTATGCCTAGAAAATATCATGAGCAATTCCAGCGTTTGTAGAGTTATGGCGATGCTGCCTACGTGGAAAGTTGGATGCATCCCAGTAGGGAAGCTCCCAGGAGCAAACGTCCGTCCATCAAATGAGACCTGGAGGTTAAGCATGTCCCTCATCGGAAGGTACTGCAAGTGCACAGCCAGTCAATCAACAGCGCATGCATAATGCAACCAAAAAACTTACCTCATCCACGATCAAAAACTCTGACAACTGGGTGAACCCCACGACATGGTCAAACAGTTTCGTCTTCGTCACATAAGGGTCCGTCCAAGACACAAGCTGTGTAACGCATTATCTCTCCCGAAAAACACTTGCGAGCCCTGTTTGTTCTCATATGACTCGCATAGGATCTGAGACGAATCGATCCGCAGCTCCCCATTGCGTGCCCAATCGCAATTGACAACGTAGTCCTCCACCAACTGCCAATTCCGCATTATTCCACGTGTACTGGGCCTGTGCGCGACAGTTTTCGTACCCCGATTGGCAGTCCACATTACCAATCCAGATGATATACTCTGTCCTTGGCTGGAAGCGGAGCACTTGGGCCCCGAAGGTATTGGGAGACGAAGGCGCTTCGGAGGAGAGCCAGTAGCGGCCTGTGTCTGTTGTGTAGTAGAACTTCTTGGAGTCGGTGAGAAGGTATGCGCGCTCATTGCTGTGTGTGTGCATATAGAACGCTAGGAAACGCTCCTCTGGGAACTTTTGTTCCCATGTGTAACCCTCGTTGCTAGATTGCCATATTGTGCGGTCAGTAAGACGGACGAGGACGGTCTATGGACCCAGACGTGAGCTGAGGTATTGATATGGTATGATATACAGGACGCTCACCTTTGAGTCCTTGAAATACTCGCTCTGCACAATATCACCAGGGAACGAATGCTACAATATCGTAAGTTTCCATACTGGAAAGAAAAGCGAGAACAGCAACATACAATCTGGTGAACGATCGGTCCTTCGACAGGTTCAGCTGCAAATGACGTATGAGACACAGACCCTCCATCGCTTCTGAAGCACTCACCTCCAGAACAATCTTTGGAGATGGGCTCGTCCATGCGAGAGCCACCTTCACACTTGTTCCCAGGGATCTTGCGATATCCCGATGAACCCATGTACTTTTCGTTGGGCGTCCCAAGGGTACACTGGGTGCTGGGTATGCGCTCTGGACCCAAGGGTACACATTTACCATTGCTCCGCACGTAGTTGTAGTCACTAGAACAACGCATGAGCGGTCGTAATGGGCAGAGTAACGAGGAACGACATACCACTCATAATCATGTTCCTCGCATGGACACTTATCATCATGAACTTCCGGATGATGGAACTCCTCACCCATGTAACAATCTGCATCAGCCTTGCGCCTCGTGAACGATTGCTTCGAAGCGTATCAGCAATACCATTCTCATGGCAAGGTTTACATCAGTAACAGACCTTGGCACCCATGATGCACTCTGATTTTGAATTGGCTCTTGCATACCATGATTCCTTGTCGTTCGGACCACACTTCGGACGCCCGAGGGTAGCGAAGTCGAGGTAGATGGCAGCGATGCGGCCGTCGTCGGGTTGTCGGGACTGTGACATCACATAGCCGAGGACGAGGAACTTCTGAGATGTTGAATCCGATACCGTGGTTAATCCCATGACATGAAACTGGATGCCAATGTTGTATGTCTTCCTATAGAGCGGGGCATTTCAGCAAGGTAGAGTATATACACATAGGGCACAAAGACATACCAGGTTTGGCCCATGTCCGTGGAGTACAGGATGGAGTCGGTAGGTTGCTGGTCATCAACAATGACGATGATACTTCCAGAATTGCCAAATTCAAATTGATATGGGCCTTCGCGGACCATCTTCCATGTCAGGCCGGCATCAGTGCTGATGTAGGTGTTGCTCTCTTCATATGACGCAAGTGTCGTTCCGATGGAACCCACACCCATAACAAATCCAGGGGCGGGGGACGAGAAAACTGGGCCGTAGTCATGCATGTCTGTTACTGAGTGCAGATGCAGTGAGCAGGAGCAGGTACCGCCAGGAACAAGAAGAGGAGCCCACGAGCGACCTGCGAAGATGTGATGTCAATACAAAGGAAAACATTCAAGAAACACCGTTCCTCACCGTCATTGAATGTGATGACCGACCGTAATTGCTCGGCTGCCATCCGCCTCTCGAGGTCTTGTGCATTAGCAACGACATTGGCGATACCAACACCCTCAACGCCGTATATTTTCTCATAATCAACATACCCCGCCATGTTCCTGTTTGTGTCTTTCAAGCTCTCAACAAAGTAGGTGCCATTGGAGTTGCTGACGAACAGGGTTCTGCTGGAGAACAGGGTAACAACGGGGTCTGGATCGTGCAGGGCGACGTTTACTGCAAGGGAGTGGATCGTAGACTCGGCGATGGAGTATGCGCCCTCCCATAAGCGCACCTTGGAGGGGAACTGTGCCTTGACCCACTGTTTGGTGTCCATAGAAACATAAACACCATGTAACTATCGCTGCCGGGCGTCAAGTCCTTGACCTCGACAACAGCAAACTTGCCCACGATCGCAAATGTCACGACACCTTCAGTGTTATTGCCATTGCCAATATCCTCGTTCTTCTTGGTGACAAAGAAGTTGTGCTGGAGTAAAGGTGGCTGCTTTCGATCCTGCATGGGTCGGACATTATAGAAGAGTCGCGGGCAACGCAGTAGATGAGGTCGTCATGAGCGTCGGGTTGAAAGTCTTTGCTGCTGTGAGCGAATTGGCAGCTAGAGATGTCATCTAGGAGTACTTTCGGTGTTGTGGCAAATCCATCTTGGGTGTAGTATGTCTACATATAGATTTGGATGTAATTGATATGAGCAGAAAGGGAGGTACGTACCACGTCTTGACAATGTCTGCCCCAAGGAGTTTGTGTGCACTTAGTGCCCTGGAAGAGGACATACTCCCACCTGCGGGGATCTGAGTGGAAGGAGAGTGGTTTTGAAACGCCGGATACTAGGTCAGGGACAGAGAATGTAACCCATGTCTTTCCGCAATCATCGGTGCGGTAATGCGTGAAGGAATCGGTTAATACGAATGCCTAGAGAGGATTAGGTCAGATCGAAAGCCAAGCCGTGTGTTCGAGGATGAAATTATACAGGGAAGATGAGTATAGAAAGCAACGCACCACACGATTGTTGAATGGGTGTTCGACAAATATTGCGGCGTCGCCAGGTAGATGCCATCTGCACGATCCCAGGTTTGCCTTCGTCATGAGAAACATATATGTTCATGGAGATGGTATCGGATATATCAAACTCTAGAAGACAAAGTTGATGATAAAGT
>NW_024540885.1:0-15357 GCF_016647625.1 Suillus subalutaceus
TCTTCAGGCGCCCCTGTACCACAGTTTGATTTTACCGGTAGGAGTAATCATACATTTATGGTGCTCTTTTGGCAAACTGCAGTGAGCAAAAGCTCACTCGTCAACATCTTGGCGGGGGAGAGAAGGCAGCGCGCATAGCTCCTGACATGCGATGTCGTCTGCTGCAGTGGACAGAGACCATCGACTTGGATGACGAGACTTCCGTCGAAACCATTCGACTTGAGGGCTTACATCTGGGTATGATAGAATGCCTTATCCCTCCCAGAATGGGTGCAAGGTGCGTAGTCTTCAAATGCTCTTCGTACTATGGTTTGTCTGATTTGGACAGCAGGGACAAGCATGAGCTTATCGTGCTCTTTTGGCAGATGGGAGCAGGCAAAAGACCACTCATCAACCTCATGACCGGAGAGGGGGTGTCGTCCACACTGATATGCAACACCATATTCAATATTCAGAAACTGTCGACTTGGATGACAAGAATTCTAAGGTGTTCTCACGTCTTGAAGACCCGCGTCTGAGCATTAGAGGATACCATATCCCTCCAAACATTGGTGCAAGGTGCGTAGTCTTCAGATGCTCTCCGTATCGTAGTTGTCTAATTTGACCAGGAACGAGAACAAAATTATCGCGTTCTTGTGGCAGACGGGAACAGGCAAAAGTCACTCGTCAACCTGATGACGAGAAAGGAGGCAGCCCTTACAGGCCCTGGCATGCGACACCGTATGTTGCGAAGTTCAGAAATGGACGGCAGGATTTCTAGGGCGTTCTTACGCCTTGAGGACCCGCATCTGAGAATCAGAGGATACCCTATCCCTCTCAAAATGGTTGCAAGGTGCGTACTCTTCACATGTTCTTCGTACCATAGTTGTATAATTTGACTAGCATGATCAAGCATATATATCTCGTATTGTTGCAGCAGTCGGGAGCAGGCAAAAGCTCACTTGTCAACTTCATGTCGAGAGAGGAGGTAACACCCACAGCACCTGACATGCGACGCCGTATACTGCAATGTTCAGAAACCATCAACTTGGATGTCAAGACTTCTGAGGTGTTCTTACGCCCTGAGACCCCGCGTCTGAGAATTAAAGAATACCCTATCCCTCCTGAAATGGGTGCAAGGTGCACAGTCTTCAGACACTCCTCGTACCATAGTTGTCTAATTTGATTAGGAGGTCCAAGCACCGAAATATCGTGCTCTTTGGGGATACGGGGGCAGGAAAAGCTCACTCATCAACCTCATAGCGGGAAAGGAGGTGGCGCGTACATCTCCTGACATGCAACGCTGTACAATGCACTGGCAAGAGTATAACATCGGCTTCGGCGATACATCTTACAAAGTCTTTGATACCGTTGGACTCGAGGCACTGCAACTGGGAATCAAAGAATACCTCGAGTTTGTCGAGAATGCCTATCGGCTCATCAAACAATTGGATAAACAAGGCGGCGTTGATCTGCTTTTATTCTGCGTTCGAGCCGGCAGAGTTACCGCTACGCTACAGAGCAATTACAGGCTCTTTCACGAATTCCTCTGCGAGAAGAAGATTCCCATTGTCCTTGCGATCACGAATCTTGAAAGAGAGAAGAGGATGGAGGATTGGTGGGAGAGGAACAAGGGCACCTTCGACAACTATCAGATAAAGGTCGCTGGTCATGCGTGCATCACCGCCGCTAATAGATTGGACGGCAGACACAAAGACCTCTATGAAGAATCGCGCATCACGATCCGTAACCTGGTTGAAAATTTACTGCAAACGAGCAGAAGCAAGCTTGGTTAGGAGGGGATAATCTGTTCGTGTCGTTGACACGTAAGCTGAAGGAGTTACTTCAGGGGAATTCGCGTCTGAGAAGGAAGGATCTTGTCACTCATCTCACTAAGCGTTGCGGAATTTCTCGAGAAGTCGCAAAACGGTTGGCTGATATGATCAGGCACGACGCAGAAGCTACTTGACTTTACCCTTTCGACGACTTTATGCTCATCCGATTATGAAAATTTCCTTTGCCCTTGTCATCAATATGTCAGCATATGGATTGATGCTATGTATATATTTGAACTGGATCAAGAGAAAGAGGAAATGAACTAGCAGTGTCTTCCATAAGCCCGTCCCCATGCGTGACAATTAACGCGTGACGTCACGCGACTGCTGGATGCAATTTGGCAGTTTCACTGTTCACGCTTTCAACTCGACGTTCCTGCGCTTTCAATTTGACTCTCAACTCCTTCCAACGATGTCTCTCTGGGTAGACAAAGTGAGAAGCTTGTTTCTTTAAGTGCTGCCCATTCTCATATTCGCGTAGTTTAGACCAAAGACTTTGGACGACCTTCACTACCACCAGAGTTTGTCCATTCGATTGAAATCTCTGGTACGTCAATCTTGGATGTTCTAGGATCATATCTAATATGGTGTCATACATACAGGCTGCGTCAGCCGACTTCCCACATATGCTCTTCTACGGTCCTTCTGAGCCGGAAAGAAGACACGGATCAGCTGTACTTTAAGGCAGTTATTTGGGAGTGGTGTTGAGAAGGTAAGAGGACTCTATGATTTGTTTTGGATGATGCTGATGAACACGAATCGACAGCTCAAAATTGACCAACGAGTGTTTATTTCACCTTCGAAACGCAAGCTAGAAATAAACATTGTTCAAAGCAATTTTCACATCGAGATCACTCCCAGGTTCGCTATTCGGCATTTTATACTCTTCTGTTTCGTCTAAAGCACTTTGAAGTGAGGCTGGAAATTATGACAGAGTTGTCATTCAGGATTTGTTAAAGGAAATTGCGCAGACACAGCAGGTAGACTTGAATGCGAAGCATAGATTCAAAGGTACCATCCAACGTTGCGTAATAACTAGATGTCAACCTGACCTTTTTGTTAGTCGTTGTGATTAACGAGGCGGACTCTCTTTCCCGTGATGCACAAGCAGCGTTGCGTCGAACGATGGAGAAATACATGTCAAACATGCGAATAATACTCTGTGCCAATAGCACCAGCAAACTAATAGCACCATAAAAAGTCGTTGTCTACTTATGCGAGTCGCTGCACCGAATCCAGAAGAGGTGAGTAGATATCAAGCAATTTTATCTAAACTTGATGGTGAACGCCTCCAGATGCAAATCGTCTTGGAACATGTAGCAAAGAAGTTGAAGTTCGACTTACCTGAAGAGGCATCACAACAGATCGCTGAAGACTCTGGTGGCAACATGCGGAAAGCATTGCTCGTCTTCGAAGCCTTGAAAATGCAATCGTAAGTTCAACTTGGTATCGCTATCACCGCGACTCATCACGTGCAGGCCAGATCTTTCAGGTTCATTGAAAATAGCCAAACCAGACTGGGAAACGTACTGCCATAAGGTCGCTGATCTCATCGTCCAAGAACAGTCACCAGCACGCGTTTTGGAAGTCCGTGCGAAACTCTATGAGCTTCTTACCCACTGCATTCCCCCAACGATCATATTGAAGGTGAACCGTTCCGTACGGCATACTGAATAAGGTCACTGATAGTAATCCAGACTGTTGCAGAGCGGGTGGTGGAGAGAGTGGATGAGGCTATAAAAGCCGATGTCATGCATTGGGCTGCATTCTATGTAAGTGGGTGTTGGGCTGAACCTTTGAGTTTCTCATATGTGTGCAGGAGACCCGGATGCGGCTTGGCAACAAAAAAATTTATCACCTAGAGGCTTGGTAGTGAAGGTCATGAGTTTGTACAAGGTAGAGGCAGATTTCCACCATCTCTGGCGAATGCTGATCTCGATCACTGCTAGCACTTTATGTACAACTTCGATATGGCGGACTTTGAGTAGATGTTATTACAATATTGTATCGCTAGTTTTTTCTGTAATATCAGGAAGTCATTCATAAGGTTGAGCACAGCCACTACTCCAAATAACTGTCAGTGAAGCCAATCGACGATGTCACCGGCCATAATCATTCACCACTGCATCAGCATCTAAGCCGTGCTTCTAGCCATGGTCAGCTTTCATAGTGTCTTTCTGTGAACCCGACTGATTGTTAATTTGGACAACCAAAAGCTTATCTTTTCCGTCTTCAAGACACTGACAGATCAACGAGTAACCGTCGAGCTGAAGAACGATCTCTCGATTACAGGAGTCTTGAAGTCGGTAGACCAGTCAGTATCGTAGTTACCATCTCAGCACAGATCAAATATCACTGATGCATGCACTCCCATTCTTCGCCCAGATTTCTCAACATCCGTCTAGACTCAATCAATGTACTGGACGAGGCGAGACACCCACACATGGTGCTTAATGTACACTTTTCTATCCGGTCTAGACATTCATCTCCGTTTCTAGATGGCGGTGAAAAATTGCTTTATCCGCGGTTCCGTTGTGAGGTATGTGCAGCTCCCTGCAGAACACGTCGATACTCAGTTGCTGGAGGACGCGACACGCCGAGGTACGAAGTTTTCATGCAATGAATCCTTGCAATACTTACCGGTGATGCTACAGAGGTCGCTGCTCAAGGAAAACGGTGATGGATGTACAATATCCCTGGCCTATTGGAGGCGCAGCTATCATTCAACAGGAACTCGTACATCAGGTACATTATTGGATGATCGGGTATTGAACATATGTGTACATTATCCTACCTGATATCACAGCGCTTCTTGCGCTCGAACATAAGCCAAAGTCTGCCAATTTCGCAATTGACCGGGTTCCAGCATAATGGCTTTTTGTGCACTTCTTTGAGACTGTATGGGTTGCGCGAGAGCTGATAATGCGAGGGTGGTCTTTTCTTCTGAAATGTTTTGATTCTGCGCTACCGATGCTAGGATGGCCGATGCAGCCTCTCTTTCTCCCTGCTTGAGCAATAAAGATGCGACTTCTCGCCTCATCTGCAAATTCGAAGGCTCGACATGGAGAGCTTTTTGGGCAAATTTAGTTGCTCTGTCGTAGTCACCCTTCCGAAAAAATCTCAGGATCATACACTCAACAATTTAAGAGTTGAATTCGTACCAGCCCAAGATAATGTTGCACGAGGAGATACGTCACGTCTCTTCGAGGATCGAGCTCATGTCTCTGTTCGACAGGGAGTGACAGAATTTCGGAAAGTGCAGCATCAACTAGCCCATCGTCTTCAGTGAGTATCCCCATTCCAGCTAGAGTGTTGATCGCCATCAAATTTTCTGGATCGGAGGTGATGCTAAAATGATAGATCAGTTGACTGGAAATCATTGACGTTGCATTCTGACCAATCAAGTAACAAGCCTGTCGCAGACTCACGGAACTCGGGCGTCCTGATCGCCCACATTGTCTGTGCCAGCAGAACAGTAACCTGGCCTCGAAGAACGCGATCGTCAGCGGCGCTTTCCAAAGCAGCTCGGAATGCCGCCATGGCAGCTTGGAGATCACCCATCTTGAAAGACGCTAACCCAGACCCGTATTGAGCTTGCACACGTAGAATCTGTGACTCCCGCTCTGCATCTTCGGGAAGTAGACCTAGAGCGTTCTCGAAAGATTCCAACGATCCTTCATAGTCCTGCAATCCAAAACGGAGCCGTGCGATGTTGGTGTGTGCGATGACAAACTGCCGTTCGACTATGGGATCCTCTTTCTCCTCGTATGCTGCTTCTAGGAGAGTAATTGCACGATTTATGTATTCCACACCCTGTTCAAGTTTTCCAAGGTGTTCGCAAATCAGGCCGAAGACATGGAGGCCGCAGGCATCAGCCGGGCAGCGCTGGAAATATCGTCCGAGGACGAAGAAGGCAGGTAAAAGACGATCTGTAGTGGGTGCACCGACTGAATTCGAATCATTTACTGCAGCAAGAACGCGCAAGGCAAATTGCAGGTCTGCCATAGGCTTGAATCATGTGTCAGTTGCTTATACAAATATAGGGCGGACATGTATTTACCACGTCTGCTGTCATGCTCACTGCATGCTCGAGTAATGTACGAGCATCTGCTTCGTGGCCGTTTGCTGTTGCAATTAATGCTTGGCCGATCCAAGCCAGGGTATGATCCGGATCAAGAGTTTGTGCCTTCGTAAATGCTTGGGTAGCCAAGTCGATGTCGTTATGATATAAGTATAGGAGACCAATCTTGGTCCACGCCACCACGTTCTAGAGAGATTGAGTTGAGATTGTAACAGGTATGTATCCTACCAACCTTGTTGTCAACTTCGATCGCCTTGATATATGCATGCTGCGACAGCTTTGGCTTCTGGGCAAAGTGGAGATCACCTAATGCGACCCAGAACCTGACATTTCCAGGCTCCTTTTGCAGGGCTTGAATCAAAAATGAGTTTGCTGCCTCCGATACTTGCCGTGTGGTACCAGAAGGCTGTTTCAAAATCCACTCGTGCAGGGCTACAGCAAGGTCGTACAACGAGCTTGGGAGAGCGGCTTCGTCAGAAGAGCCCACTGTGATGCGATAATCGTAGGCAGCGACAGCAGCTTCGAGTGCGTTGAGCCCGGTAACGGGGTTGTCTGGAGAGAGAGCTGTGAATTTGAATAGGCCAGCCAGCCGAGCACTACTTTGGTCCTGTATGAGTTCGGAGACCATAGTCACGGCTGCACGGACGTTATTTTCATCCGCGAAGACACTGATTACCGACAACTCAAACAGGGCATCAGCGGCGATTTTCCAGGCGACTCCACGGTATCCCGGGCTTTCCCGGATGGCGACTAACATAACGTCGACACAAGAGATAAAAGACTGCTCAGCTCGAGCAACGAAGCCGGTAAGCCGCTCATGTCGGGCTAAGTCGAGATGGGTCTGCGCAACAGATAAGAGGACACCGGCTTCAGCGGGACGAACGTCCAGTATAGACTGGAAAGAGGTAAGAGCCTCTGCAAGCCTTCCCGTTTGTCGTTGAACTTCCCCTATAAAGTATGTACACATCCAATCGTCCGGTCGAAGCTCGTGAGCTCGACCAAGTGCCCTAAGGGCAGCGACATGACGACCAGCTTTACTGTAGGCTTCACCAAGTCTCAGCCATGAGAGTTGGTCATTGACGTCCGCTCGGAGTGCCACTTGAAAAGCCTTGATGGATTCTGCGTAGTTCCTCTTTGTCTGGGCCAAATAAAGTTAGGTTGGAAATAAACGTTATAAGTACGATCCTTTACCAGTTCCACAACACCAAGAGCCTTCCATGCCCACGTGTTTGTCGGAAGATACTTTCCCGAAGCTGCGCCATCTCCTTCTTCCATACCCGCGCCCATCCCGCCCTCACCGTCTATAGTACGCCGAGCCACCACCTCGACCAGATCCCATTCACGCTCGTCAGCAAAGCCTTCCGCAAGGCGCCTTGCCGCCTCTGCTTCACGGGCGTCAAGTTCAAATGCTTTCTGGAAACACTTCGAAGCTCGCGTAGGGTCTGGCGGTGACGCGTGTTCTGAGTAATATACACCTAGCGAAGTGTATGCCGGTGCATACTCGCGATTGTGTTTGAGCGATGTGATGAAGTATTTGAATGCTTCCTCGCGGGACTCTCCTGCAATAGGGATCAGTAAGATGAGGCGAAAGGCTTGGGTCATTATACCTCCCAGATCCCAGTAGCATCTCCCAATCCGCCATAGGCATCGAGCTTTATCAATGTCACGATCCTCGATATCGTTCAAGGTCTCAAAGACCGCTTTCAAAGCATCTACGCCAGCATCCGCATGCATCCGACTAAGGCACCACGCACTTTCCTCTTTTGCTTCCACGCCTTTGTCCATATCATCAGGAAGCTGATTTGCCGCTTGCGCAAATAGCACCTCCGCCTCCTCCCATTTTTCAGCGTATTGAAAAATATACCCCTTCCCCATCAATCCGTCCACATTGGTGGGATCTTGCTTCAGGACATCATTTAAGAAATAAAGAGCGCGAGGGTGGTGCTTGGGGGGAAATAGATGGACGAAGGATGTGGCCAGAATAATGTAAAAGGCTTTACGCACTCTAAATGGACGATAAGTTATCATTACAGTTTCAAGGTTCTAACAATTTCCACCTACTCTCGGAGTTCACGGGCTGTGTTTGACTCATACCTGCGTATCAATTCTAGTCCACTTTCAGCGACTTTGATGGCATCTGGGTATTCGAGTTCCTGTAAATGGACTCGAGCTGTGATCATGTTCGCTAGCAATGAGTCCGAGAGTACTGAGAAGGCATCCTGAAGAGAGATGTCAATAATATCTTCGGGGGCGTGATTCGTAAACTTGCAAGAATAATGCCATAAGGATCGCTATCCACCGTAAAGGTCAGTTCTTCTGTAGATCCTTCGTCGCCATAGGTAGCCTTGCAGTATGCAAAGTATCCTGTCAACATCCGCGCTAATGTACTTGTCGGGAAGAGTTCTATGAACTGCTTGAGATACGCAAGACCAAGACCCTCTAGAATGCCCAATTCAGTAATCATAGTCAAATTCATGGCGTGCCCAGTACCAACTGTATCAGAATCTCTTCCTTCAAACCACATGCACCAAGCAAAACTCATCCGGAATGCCAATCGTCACAATACCGTGAACCATCTCATCCAGCTGCATGCCAAGCTGACGTTTCTCTGGGTCAGTAGAGGGGAGTGCCAGGAACAATTGTTGCTTATATCGAATGAGTTTCGATTCTGTGGCGCGCCGCAGTTCGTCCGAGGTACTGGGGTGATTAAGAATATCATTGTATAAGGCTGGAAGCTGCAAGGCGAAGATTAACTTGACAACCGGAGTATTCGCAAGTTTAATTTACCTTAGATGAGTGCCAAACCTCGATGCCAATATCTTTCTTGAGTTGCTCAGGCTTAGGACCTCCAAGGCGAGTGCGCCGCTTGTCAAACTCAGACTTGATGAACATCTCTTCTTCTCTTTCTGTCAGCGATATAAGCTCCTCATAGACAGCGAGTGAGTTGTAGATTGCCGATTGAGTAGGAAAAATTGTGGTCGAGGTGGGATTCGTAGCATCGGGTGGAGGAAGCGATGAAAGAACCGGGTACAAAGAAGAGTCTGGTAGGTAAAGGAACAATGCTCGAATGACCTGAATACGTTGAGCAAGACGGCTTCAAAATGGGAAAATACATACTTCACGGCGTGTCCCATGTTGCCGGCGAATATCCATGAACTTTTGAAGGGTCTCTGCACACTTCGTGGCGTCGTCACTGTACGATTTTCAATTCTTAGCTTCATCAAGTATACATCACAATGAGAACACAATCACTTTTTCGCGAATATCTGCATTATGTGTTCCAGAGTATCCGCCAAATCGTCCCACCTGTGAGTTTGTTCGTAAAGCTTTGCGATACCCTATGCATCGCATCAGGTTAGAATCGCTTATTTGAGGTCGGTAACATACTGTACCTGCCATGCAAGTACTTGATCATCCTTGAGCTCTATGGCCTTTCGATAAAACTAATAAAGAAAATCAGCTTATTATATGCACCCTACAACGAGCCTATGGTCAGGTTTACTTGCTCGCTTTTCTCGTGCTGGCCAAGTTCCAAGAGAGCAAGACCAAGAAACACATGGCTGCCCGGCGCAAGACAGTCGATATGAGACACGCAACACATTCTTTTAAATTGGGAACGCACGCGGTATAGTTATCAGGCTCGTACTCAAGAACCTGTGCCGCAGCTTGACGCGCTTGTTCGTACTGTTTCTTGCCAATAGCATCTCTCGCTGCCTTCAACTTGGACTTCGCGAATGATGACATGATCTGCAGTCGCCGGGAAAGAACTCGACTGGCGCTCGAAAGACGCTCTAGGTGTACAAACCGCCCAGGCCTATGTGAGGATAGTAATGTGTTCAAGCTTACGTGGAAATTAAATGTCGTGCAGAATGTCTTCACAAGTGTTATGCCCAGTTGATCTACTGCTTGGAGGCGTAGGTACCTAGTGAGACCAAACGCTGGCTTACTCAGCGAGGCTGGCATGTAACATTATTACAGTAAGATTGATAGATCGTAAGATCTATGGTTACACATCGGGGTTATCAATACCAATGATGCATCGATGATGGTGAACCCGAGTCACAGGGTTTGCAAGAACAACGATGACAATATAGTGAGTATCGAACTCTACACATACACGATAAGTACACACATTAGTACAGTGCGATATAAAGGATATGTATCGGGTCATGATGAAGCCTTGAATCGATTTTGTAACAGTGACATACGCATGGCGACCCGCCGGGGGAACCCAAATTTCCGAAGGCAATAATACTTAACTAGTAAGTTCGAGTTCTTCATAAAGTCAAAGCTGGACTGGAACTGCGAGGTGTTTGGCCTGCTTGGTAGGACTCATAAATAATACAGCGGATGACTTGTTCTGATCGCTGTCGGCGTGCGCGCATAGCGGGTGATGCATATGGGTCATCGGGGAGCGAAGTGATACAAGCATGTGTGGAAAACCGCATCCCGAGGCTTTCCAGGTTATCCTTGTTCTTCACCCACCACTTATCCATGTCCGTAGGATAATCTTCCAAGGAGGTGACAACAGCAGCGACTGGTACGCCGCCTGCCGCAGTGGATGTGGAGCCAACAATGTCAGTGAAGAATTTATAATCCCTGATCAGTGCTCTCTGAGCCCTCGATCCCCTCATGCAATATAAAAGAAGGTAGACTCCGTCATCTCTATACAGCTTCTTGTATGATTTTTTCAGGCGCCATTTTGTAAAAAGGGTCCGGAAAAAACCCATCGATCCGAGTGAGGAAACTTCCCAAAGTTTGAATCGGCGATCTCCAAAACTGACTTCGTGAGAGGTATGCTGCAGTGTGCAGGTTGCTCCATCTGGCGACGTCTGTGCAACGTCGCGTCCCATAATCAAGTTGATGATGGCGCTTTTCCCGACTCCAGTCTCCCCGAAAAGTAATACATTCAAAGGACCTGCAAGTGACTTAACCGCGTGGAAAGATCAGTGCACATAAAAACAATGCACCAGAAGACTCACCAGCGACGAGGCCGTAGAAAAGGAATGGTGTGATAGAGGATTAGAAGGAACGGTTTTGCGTGACGGAACAAGGGTTCGCGAGGACGGTGCAGTCGAAGTCCCAGCCTGGTTGGTAAACATTTAAGCCGAATTACTTCAACCACAAGCTGGCGAGTCCATACCTGCTCCGCGACCAAGCACGCACTTTGATGGCTTTCTTGTAACCCGCCAACAAGGACATCCTGACGGAGTCAGAAACTCTAATCCTACGTGACGAGACAGGTCTTGAGCTTACATTTTGTTTCAAAGCTTCTAGTTCCTCCGTTATGAAGTTCATAGCCGTGAGGGCACATGGACGAGCAGATGGATCAATTGACCAGCACCACTTGATATGATTCCAGTGGGCGTCTGCGACCTCTGACGTCACCTCGGATATCTCAGGACGCGGGATATCCTCTCCTTTTTGAATTTTTTGAATGACTTTGAACTCCGAGTCAATGTCATGCCAAGGAACAATCAGAGTTAACAACTGGCATGAATGATTGTAAATATAGATTTTGTGGACCTGAAACACCTACACCTACATGGAACATGACACGACCATAGGAATACATGTCATTCTGCGTGGTCGGTTTGATATCGGAAGGGGGATCATGTGACCTGAGCAACTCAGGTGCAGTCCACCTGATTGCACCAGGCCGAACAGATGATCCTTCAATTGGGTAGTCTTTTAAACATCCGCAGAGGACATTTGACAAACCGAAGTCCGTTAGGTAAGCTCTGTATTCTCCGTCCTTGAGATCTACCAAAACGTTGGACTGGATTGTTCAGTAAGTGCAATTGAATGTGAGGAGGATGCGCTCACGCTCGTAATGTCACCGTGAACAATGGGAAAAGAGTGAACTAACGGAAATTTATCAATTAAAACAAGACGGCCGTGAACAGAATACAAACGATAGTAGAGTCCAGATGCTATGCCGTGAAGCTAGTGAATAAGGATGATTTAGTTTAGGTCCATTGCAGCTAAACAGGTTTAAGTCACCAGCTTCAATTTGGACTTAATGGTTAATGCAGCACCCTGTTCTGTGATCAGACGGAGCAGCGTGCCTTCCGGAAACCATTGGGAGACAAGGGCTGTGGTTGGCCCGAATCCCTCTGTCGTTCCATAAAGTGTGACGATATTGTCGTGGATAAGGTGTGCCCATATTGCAGTTTCTCGTCGAAACCTCTAACAGACCCATATAAAATAGTGTTCAGAACAGAAACATAGACTCCTACTCTTAAGTCCTGCTCTGAGGCGCGATTCATGTCATGCCTGAAGGTTTTTACTGCGACCTGCAGTGCGGTAACGAGCAGGTCGATCAGCAAGTTTACATCGGCACTGCCCACTGGCCAGACCTTGACAGGGCCCGACGGCCGTCTCCATTCACATCTGTAAACGTTTCCGAATGCACCACTGGCGACGTAGTCATTTATCGAACCGAAGACCTGACCAGTCAGATCTTCTGCTAGTGCCAGTTGTATTTCGGGACTAAAAATGAGGGAACTGAATCAATGAAGACTTGTCTCAGTATGAGCACCCTACAGAGGTGGAGGTTCCGAGGTGGATGCCTAAGTAAAATACATCAGAATCCGCTACTGATTGGGATACCAGTGGACTGTCAAACCTGTGAATCGTCACGGTCATCCCTAGACTGGGTGATGCACTCCGAGACCTTTGTGTTCCCCGCGAGCTGCCCTGCGTCATGTTGACTGGAGGTGCCATCACAGACAGCGTCGGAATGCGCTGCCGTAGTCACCGTTCTCCCCAAGGTGGATCCTCTTTGTGAGCCTGAGAGTGTGACAGTGTTGACAATGGTTGACAAAGTGCGCTGACGCCTTCCACTCCGCATGACCTTGGATGTCCAGTGCATGCCATTGTCGGAATGCGGTGGCTGATGTGGGTTGGACATTGAGAGCGTTGTCCGTCGAGTGGTGAGTCTAAATCATGAGAGTCAAAAGGGCGCTAACTTATGTCAAGGTAGTATGATGTACTTAAAGCTTAGTTTAAGCTCCAAGCTGTAGCGTGGGGTCAGCCTGCATGCCCATTGCCCTGTGCCCATTGCCCAACGATATTATTGGCTTCACCAGTAGCGCCTATAATATTGCAACTCTTCTAGAAAGTCACTGGCCATGAGTCACGGCAAACTTTATCTGATATATGCGCGTAGCGCTAGTGATAGCCCAGGCATATTTGGCGTCAAATGGCAAGAGCAGTGGTCGCGAACAATGTCGATTAAGTGAACACTGGAGTACTGACCGTTAGGATATACGCAGAGGAATTATAACCTATAAGATGTTGTACAAGTTATTCAGGCCGAACAACGAGAAAGAGAATTGACCCTTGTTTGGCAAAGTGACAACTATTAGCTAGATTACGTATAAACGAAGTGTCCGGTGCAGGATGTCTTCACAAGTGTTACTAGCACATATGCCCAGTTGATCTGAGCTTGGAGGTGTATATGTGTAGTAGTTAGTCAGGCCTACAGGCATGGCATCTGAAATTCAGATCAAAGTTTCGCAGTCTTGACTCTTATAAGCATGAATAACCGCCGGCATGTTGTTACACGTCATGCTGTGTTGTTGCGTTCTGTCTCCTTTTTCACGGGTTTTTCCGTTCACCGCGTCGACTATGCCGTGCTGTTGTGTCTCCTTTTTACGGCTCTATTATGGCGACCTCTGCTTCATTTCACGGTGTTGTTGGACCACGAAGATGCTGAAACTGTCTTCATCGTGCTTTCCTTTCCCCTCTCAATGTCTATGTAGACAAATTTGCTGGGCGATTTTCGTAAGTATCGCAACTAACTTTATCAATCACTGACGAAGCCATGTAGAATCTTATTTCAGTTCAAACAGCCTGGGCAGATTCCATTTAACACACTCGATTATTTTGCAATGCTAACCTGTATGTAACCTCTCGGTAGAAATGGGATTGGTCAGAAACGCGTCGTCGCGCTGCATTGTCGCTTCCTCAAAGTCCAACTTCTCAATATATTTGAAAGTCACTGCATCCCCCGCATTCCACTGTTCGTCATAGACAGTTAATCGAAGCCAGTTTCCTCTGCGACCCCCATATGCAACTAAGTATATTTAATGGATGTTAAGGTTTGACGCTAGCGCAAACTGTGCTCAACCTCCGGACTGATACGTTCGCTTGGGGCGATTGTGCACGGCGTTGTCGAGAGTGAGAACGCAAAGAGACATTGTCTATTGCAGAGATGATGCTAATACAGTATTTCCTGAGTTGCTACTGTAAACACAATATCATATTGTCGTAGAGCCAGCCGAAGGAGAGTCCTTGTAAATGATCAGTACTGCTAAAGTCTAATACAGTGCGATATAAAGGATATACCGATCACATAGAGGGTAATGCAGAACGGTCATTGACAGGATAAAGTGAATCGATTTTGTAACAGTGACGTACGCACAGCGACTCGTCGGGGGGGGGGCAAATCTCCGAAGGCAGTAATACACAACTAAGCTCGATTTTATTCATCGATTCAACAGTGGACTGGTACTGTGAGGTGTTTCGGTACCTGTTTGGTAGGACTCATAAATAGACGGCGGATGGCTTGTTCTGATTGCCGTCGACGTTCGCGCATCGTGTGTGAGGATTTTGGATCGTCGGGGAGAGAAGTGATACAAGCGTGTGCGGAGAACCGCATTCCGAGGTGTTCCAGATTGTCCTTATTATTCGTCCACCAATTATCCATGTTCCTGGGATAATCTTCCAAGGAGGTGACCACAGCGGCGACTGGTACGCGGCCTGGCCCGGCAGTAGAGCCCACGACGTCAGTGAAAAAATTATAGTCCTTGAGCAGTGCTCTCTGAGCCCTAGATCCTCTCATACAATACAAGAGAAGGTAGACTCCATCATCTTTGTACAGTCGTTTGTATTGCTTTTTCAAGCTCCATTTTTTGAAAAGGGTCTTGAAGAAACCCATCGGTTCGATCGACGAAACTTCCCAAAGTTTGAAAGTGTAGGATCCAAGATTGATTTCGTGGGAGGTATGCGTGAGTGTGCAGGTTGCTCCATCTGGCGACGTCTGTGCATCTCCTCCCATGATCAAGTTGATGACGGAGCTTTTCCCAACTCCAGTCTCCCCGAAAAGCAAAACATTCAAAGGACCTGAAAATGACTTGAAACATGGAAGGATTAGTATACATGAATCAATGAACTGGTAGAAGCTCACAAGCGTTGAGGCCGAAGAGAAGGGATGATATGTGAAAGGAGAGGAGGGAGTAGCTTGGCTTGGTGACGGAACGAGGGCTTGCGAGGAGGACCGAAATATCCTTGTCATAATCTTAATTTGTGCAGTTGATCAGCATTGAATTACTCCGACCACAGGCTGACAAATTCACCTGGGATGGAACCCCGCGACTACGAGGAACAGATGCAATTATCTGCTCCGCGTTCAATGAACGGTGAGGACTCCCCTGTACCTCGACATCCTGTCAGTCA
>NW_024540886.1:0-15335 GCF_016647625.1 Suillus subalutaceus
CGTTCGGCAAGTCCCGTAAACCTTTCGTCCTCACTGTCTACCACAGCGAGCTCGCATATCAGCCTTTCCCTTCACCGTTTCACATCGGATCTTTTTGCAGATGAACATGCGGCGTTATTAAACTAATCTATAGGCATAATACACCTATTTAAAGTGACATGAGCAACTGTAAGAAAACTACGACTCTTTGGGGTCACTGCTGGACCCCTCCTCATCACTGTCTTTGATGAATTCAGCACTTGTGGGTTGGATTCTCTTCTGCCTCTCAGGCTGCTTGCCCCCGCGTGATTTCTGAGTCCTCTTAGAATCACCCTTGGCCATGGTGCCGTCTGTAGCACCTTCAGCAGCAGGTGCTTTGCACTTATGTGTCTTGCCTGTATCTGAGCACTTCTTGCGCACCATGCCGATCACCTCGCCTGCATCTGAGCGTCGTTGAATATCCATGTGGAGGTCCTCGAGTTCACGCTGGGTGAGCTTCTTCCAATGGCATGCACCAGTCACCAAAGCATCACGAAGAGTGCGTACTTCAAGGATGGTGTGCATATGGGATGGTGCGATGAAAGGGAGGCCCTCTGGCCAGCCATCTAACTTGACTCCGTAGACCAGTACAATAGCCTTCTCGTAGTTCTGATAATTCATCTGCAGGTCCATTTTGCCTGTTGCGCGTCCTAATGAGACGTCAGCTGAAATGAATGCGAACAAATACAAGAAAAACATATGAAGTTTGCTCATCATTATCACAGCAGCTTGCTTTTGCAGGGAGGGGAGATCTTCGCATTCGCATATATCTAGTTATGTATGCGATGAAACTGTCAATAAGTGGAGAAGGAGCAAAGAACTCACTCTTCTTTTGATTGCACACCCACTCTTCAACTGACGCGCGACGTCGTCAAGCACTAAACTCATCTGATCCTCCCAGAATTCATGCACATTGTCCGTCACGATCCATGTCAACTGAACTTGATCGTTGACGTGTCCTCAAACCATCAGGACAGTCACGTACACACCGGCTCGATCACAGAGTGCATGAAGCTAGACAAAGTTGTTAGTCATGTGTACATACCACGCAAAACATACTTACCTCCTTTGAGATCCGATCCATCACTGCGACTGCGTCTCGAGCTGCCGAGACATTGTTCGCGCAAGCTCCACTCATCTTGAGGGCACGGTACTCGTTTAACTGGTTGATGTAGTATTGTTCCTCCTTGGCCGACAATTGCTTATACGCAGGGTCACTATCGATGATATTCTGAATATCTTCTAGGCTGTACTTGTCTCCACTAGGGCGACCTTAAGTCCATCGTTAGATTATGTACCCTTTGTATGTAACCTACGTACCTTCGTTGAGTTCCTTGGACTTGACATGCACAATGCATTATGCATTGCACGCGATGTTCTCAATGGTAGTACATTTTGAGACCAAGGATATCCTTCACTTGCTTGTCGGAGACATCGTGAGTGACCAAGCTCGTGAAGTCTGTTAGATTGATCTTGAACAAACGACGTTGACACGCACGAAACCTGTTTCGTACATGATCATGGACACATAACATACTCTCGTACAACCTAATACTGCCAATAAAGGCAGTTCTAATTTCTTATGGCTTTATTACAATTTACTATAATTTTCTTGAAGGTTTTTCATAGCTACATGAATTAATCATTCATATTACGTACTTAGCACAGTCAACAAACGTGTTAAAACCCTTATCCTTTCATTAGTAAGCACATTCCCGCACCTTTCGGGATTTTCTTGTACATTTTCCCACCTAACTGAGCCATATTCATGTTAACCTGTTAACATCTCAACATCTGCGCAGTCATCATCTGAGCAGTGTCAATCTTCTTATGTAATCTACATTTTGTTTAATGATTAGTCATAGTTTTCTGGACAGTTCCAAAATAGGGGTAACCTCTAAGTGAACATTTGGACACTGAGTCATAGTGAGTCACACGGAAGTCATTATGAGTCACTATTCCATATTTAGTAGTGCATAGCCACCTGTAGAGTAGTATATAAAGGGACATAGTTTCCCTCTTTGAATAATAGATCCCTTTTTAGAGAGTTTGCGTATCTCTCAGAAAGTTTCTCACCCCTTAATATCTGTGTGAATACTGAGTGAATATTAGTTTATTCCCTCCACTCTTTTGTCACTGTTTCCCACGACATTCTGACTACCTGAGGCCACCTCTAAGTCACATTAAATTACTCTAGCTAGTGCACGGTTACTAGTCGTCCAGTGTAGTTTCACTGCAATTCTCTTTTACGAACACAGGAAATCAATTCTGTGGGAGAAATCCACGTACTTTAACGATTGAGGACGATAAACAGGACTTATACTTTAGTCAACAATATTAAGAGCTTGGCCACTTAAGATTACATCAAGAAGGTGTATTCTAGTCTGGACTGCGTCATTACTCATTGTGAGATCCTGAGCAGCAGAAAGGTTGGTTCCAAAGCCACGTATTTGATTGATTCAACTGTATCCGACTCCTAGTTTGATCTCCCCTGATTGTGAGAATAAGGAGTATCCCAGAGATATCGCTCTGACTCACCACGTATCACTGTAATTCACGTAACTTTCCGTATCTGTGTACTGTCGCATCATTATCCCTGAAGACACCTAAGTACTGCATCAAGCCAGTTAATGGGCATTGTTCCTGAGATTTCCAAATACTCACCCCTTTTAGTCATTGGTAAATTTGCTCAAGGAGAACGCAATCTATATTTGCATCCCCACCAAACGACCACATTATCAACCGTTGGTATTTGTCTGAACCATTGACCGTGGAGGATAAGTGAAATTTGGTGTTTTTATTGCCTTTCACATCCTAGTTAGACAATGTGATGGCATCTTGAAGCTTTTTCCTCTTCTCTACCTTTTGTGCCATTTTAATCACATGGGATTCTCGCTCGGCAATTGTGAGAGGTCGATGGGTGACGCGCATTCGTGCAGGTATCACAGGGCAAATGGGATTTCGAGCAGCCCATGAGGAGCTGTCTCCTTTCTCCATGATACGGTCAGTCAATGATACTGACGCAGGAACAGGGAGAGGGCCTGTGACAGGGAGATGAAGATGTTTCTCGGCCCAGGGAGCTGGTATCAACGGCAGTGGTGGAAGAAGTTTGGGGACTTGGACTGGAGTCATGGCTGCGGCAGTAGGATCACCCTCCTGCACCTGGGAGGCTGGGGAGAGTTGCAGTGCCCTCCCCTTTGTCCGTGAGCAATGACGAAATATTTTGGGCAGGTCTGTCAGCATTGATGCCATTGCAGCCATGACCGCCGGGTCATTCCAGTTGATTCTGGAGCCCGAACTCCTCAATGGGTGGAGGTGGAAAGAATGAGTATGGAAGTTGATGAGGAGTGAGGCTGAACTCCTCCTCGTTGGGTTGCAGGCGGTAAGAACGAATATGAGAGGTCGATGGGGAGGACTAGTGTTGTACTCTCATTAATAATACCGCCAGCGTTGTGTTCCAAGCCCTCGAAATTGAATGAGGGCAGTTGGTGGTGAAATTTTGACATGAGTCGTGCTATTGAGTCAGGGTGTGCCGAGCATTTTGCCCTCGTCATGAACCCGCGAAAATTTAGATTATTTGCTCATCAAATTAATCAACATCAAACATACCAATCTGAAGGTCAGCGACTTGGAGTCTGTTGACAAGTGCATCACGTGGAGACCTAAGGAAACCCCCCTGTGTGAGTCGTGCCCAAAAATTCATCACAGAGAAAGCACAACATACCTGTAATGGCGCATCTAGATAGTCAGATTCGGCTCTTTGGTGCAAAAGATCTCCACAGGGAATGTGCAACCAGGAATGGTGAAGATTGGGCACCCAAAGAAGCACCCACAGGTGGATTCGCATGACTGGCGCATCTGGATGGTTGGATTCTGGCTCTTTGGTGTAAAGGATCTCTACGTGGTATGTGCGACAGGGCATGGTGAAGATTGGGCACCTGAAGAAGTACCCGTGCAGGTGGATTTGCATGACGGTGATTAATAGCGCGTCTGGGTTTGGGCACCCGAAGAAGTACCTGCGCAGGTGGATTTGCATGACGGTGATTAATGGCACATCTGGGTAGTGGTATACAAGGTACATGCGACCAGGAATGACGAAGACTGGGCACCTGAAGAAGTACTTCGAGAGTTTCTCAGCATCCAAAGTTGCTGAGGTGACGATTAGCTTTACAACTCTGCAAGACGTCGGACTAACCTGGTGGGAGCGTGGTTGGTTGAGGTTGGTTGAAGAAAGTAGTGACTTGGTCACTGTTGAAGAAGGTAGGTAGGAGGGTAGGAGGGTGTTGAGAACTTACCATTGATGGGGGCCAGGTGTGACACGCTGACTCAGAACAACGGTTGATTTAGGCAGCCACATGCCCAGCCATGCACACTGACCACTACAGAAATGACAGCCGATTTGGGCAAGCGACCACTACAAAAACAACAGCCAATTGGGGCAACCACGTGCCCAGCCGCAGCCATGCGCAAAGCCTGCAGGATACAAGCGAAATAAGTGTGAGTGCAAAGTACTGAACACAATTACATACCTGACTGCTGCTGACAAATTCAACATCTTCATGGAGTGTGTAAAGTGAGTAAAATAAGTGATGAAGAAAAGACTCATCATGCTGCGTGTACTAAGGTGAGAAGCCCTTAGTTCGTCTAATTCAGAATTCCCCATACAGATTGATTCACGCTGATCTTCAAATTTCAAATCTCACCAGCACCAGTGACTAATGAACTAGTGACTTTTGACAAGTCACGCTCGATCATATCCTGCTCTGATGACACGCAGAGAAACGCAGCAGCAAGCATCCGCACATTGGCTTGCAAAGCCAGGGCAAGTCTTACGATGACCTATCCCATAAATCTTACTGAAAACTACATACTAGTGTACGAGCTGTACAAAATGAAAAGGCACACATACAGATGGCAAGGTGAGTATTTCTGTCGACATCAATTTCCAATTATCTAATCGGACATTGCAGGAAGCGCGCGAGGTAAGTCGTCTTGCAGCTTTGTAGACATTCCTGATGTTGAACTTCACAAAGCGTTGCTACAGAACTGTACCACAATTCAGACAATCAGCATGAGCCTGAGCACCTCGTTGGTAAGTACTCGTTAATCCTGCTTCAAAATACTGATTTTAATTATAATTTACAGGTAGTAATGAATCCTCCGACGACAACGTCCTCCAGCGGGTTGAACGGACCACTGTCGAAGATGTCCGCATTGCCATCAGCGATTGGCAGTTTAACTGGGGTCCAGAAAATATGTGGGAAAAGCAGTTTAATGACTGCTTGTGTGCGCAACAAGAGTGTAACTCAACCTTCCGTTTGGTGGACACATTCTTTAGCATTGTGAAGACCATGTGCAGTCAGGGCGGGAGATACTCAGTGACCTAAGGAAAATTGCTGTTGGATATTGCAGGAATGGCAGGGTAATGAAGGATAAGTTTATTCAGATATGACATGCTCACTGTCATCTTATCAGAGGTGAGGTTCTTTGAAGTCAAACTTGATGAATATGCTCCCTCCATACCTGCTTCGAGGCTCTCATCTGTACGTTACTATGAATGGCTTAATAGACATACTACAATCCAATAAACATTATCCATCAAAATCCTGGGTGTGATTCATAATTGAAATGGCATAACCTGTAGACTTATGCTGAAATGATGAGTAGCAAACATGGTGAACAGGATGCGAACAAGTTTGCTATATTACACAAAACACTACTGGGAAGCAAGATATAGATGTAATTAATCACACCAACCTGTCTGACGGCATGGGGATAGCCTATTTGTTCATATATGAAAGGTCGGTGCTTCAATTTGTGATGTGGAAGCACAGACATAGTACTCACTGGTTTGATGCTCACAAACTCGTTGAACTTGTTGCGTCACTTAAAGTGGCAACTGGATCACCGTGCTTCAAAAGTGTCAATGCTGTACTATTACTTCGACTACCTTTGACTACTGATCTAAAACACAAAGAAACATTCAAGTAACAGTTACTCAAGCAGGCACACTCAGAATAATGAATTAATGCGAATCTTAATGCTCATTCAAGTGTAGTGTATGCGTATAGGGGACTTGATCTACTCAGAACTCAGATTGCAGATCAACAGATCAATACCATTTTATTTGCTTGTAATAGAGTCAATGGTTGGACGCAAACACTTGTAAAAAAACTACGTATATCCAGTCTAGTACGCGTGACCTGGCTCATCTGTTCTGACGGTCCTCAACATGTGTCCAGATACTATCCTCGCTGGAAGTTGCAGACAAGGCAGGTGATGCAGAGAGAATGGTATGAGGGACATGGGGTGGTCAGAAATGACCACCTACATGGGGACGCGCTTTCACCGCGCCTTCCTCATATTTCCTCATATACAGGCGCAAAGCATCTGCCCAAGTCTCTTGCTTGACCTGAATGGCTCCGCTGATGCCCAGAGTATGTTCACCGACATCAAGCCTAAAATAGTTAGACACATAGTTAGTAAATTGAGTGGAAATGAAATGAAAAGTGATGTACCAGTGAAAGAAAATTCCTACCTCCTGACCCACCGTAACGACCCAATAAGCATCAGGTTTTCGGGATACAGCACACGCAGCTCGCTAGGATGAGGGATGGGTGGGACGTAAGGAGCAATGTGCTCCGTGACATCTGTGAGGGCATCTGTAAGAGGGCCACCAAGATCTGATCTTTGATCAGATCCTGGTGTGGAAGGTGGCAACAGGATGCTGGATTGGTGCGAAGAATTTAATAGTATAGGCGGGGGTGCACGAGGACGAGGGTTAGAAAAGGTGATGTGTTCCTCATCGGTGATAGTTGTACACTGCTTGCTGTATGTGATAGTCTCGAAGGGAAGATCTATATTAAAAGTCAGCTGGCTTGAGTTCAGGTATAAAAAATCACGCACCTGATACAGTCATTGCCTGTAAGAGTTCCTCTAACCCATGACATCTACCTGAGGTGGTCGAAGAACTTGTGGAAGAACTGTCGTCCGAGACATCTAAGATCAGCAGCTTAGACAGAATGCAAGGTCAGTGGTCATGTGAATCAATTGTCGCGCTTCAAGCTTTCAAGTTTGTTGATTAATATATATGCGTCAGAACATGCTAACAAAATCCTGAAATCGAACGCGACTCACCACTCAAAAGGTAAGGCAAATCAAAGCTGATCGCAACCAGCACAGTTTCCAAGTGCATGCGAATGAGGTTTATGGGCCAAAGGCACTTGCGACTCGTGCCGTCAAGGCCTGTGAAGAGCAGCGTGCCCGACTGCAAGGTTAGTTTTATTTCTATTAGCCAATTTCAAAGACTTACAGTTTTACTTCTACAGCGATGTCCCCTGAGGAGCGCCATAGGCTCGAGGCACTTGCCCAGTAACAGGCAGGTAGCAACACTTTTGACATGGATGATGACGATGACAACGCGGACTTCGGCAATATTGGATGGCACTCACACAATTGAGATCAGCCATGCGGGAGGTGAGTTTGAGGATCTGCAAGAGAGGTATACGGGGACTTTTGGACATCGTAAGTCTCCTGTTTGAAGGCTAACATATTCACTAACCTTGCATTGATAGAAAATCTGCAAGCAAACAAAAATGCTGCGTGGATCACCAGACTTGCAGGGATCACATTAAGTGCTGTGTTGATGCCTTTGATCAACAAATGTTTGGACTTACTGATGCCTACCTTAAATGGAATAACGAGCATGCTCAGCACAGGCTTAGAAGCTTCTTAGAGGTTTATAGGACTCACTGGTTGCATGTGGATTCTAACTCAGGCTCTTGGGATGTTCAAGTTGTTGATATTTATTGTAAGTTTCATTTCCGGATTGCATCCATTGGCTAACATATAATTTAGACGCTGAGAAGGTCTGGTAACTATCGCTTCAACCGACCACTTTGTCACATCTGCTCTTGTCCGCCATGGCATCATCCCTTGCTCCCCAATATCACCATCTGTCACTATTTCTATAGATGCTTTGGAACTGTACCGTGTGGCTTGTTGTGGAACCCTCACTTTTCTATTCAAGCATTTGTGAAGTCCATTTGTGACTTGCATGGTGTAAGTCTGTTTGCATGTTATATTGGCATCGCTCACTTTTCACTCAAGACTGTCTTTCATAGGTACTTGCCACGCCAAGTTTCGATATCATTGACCTCTATCTGCAATTGCGGACTCGTGTGGACTCTCTCATCAATACCGTGATCCATCGCAATTCTCCTGACTGGCGTTTGAGGAACGCTTGCCCCTGCTGCACATATGAGTTGCAAAATGAGCCTACAATGACTTTCCGCCTGCTCTATGCCATGGATGGCAACAACTCACTCAAGAGGGTCTCGCGATGACTGATAGGCGCTGATGGGGATTTTTGGGGCCATCAATAGAACTTCCTACTACACACGGGTGTGCAACAATCGTTATTTTCGGGAGTATGTTAATATAGTACACAAGTCCAGCCCAAAGCGAGGAGTATTCAGTAAGACCATGCTTTCATTTTCAGAAATTATGTACATTGACAACTATCTACAGGTAGAGCATTCTGACGAGGAGAACCTGTGCGCTGGGCGATGGAAGAATATGGTCGATGAGAAGATGAAGAGATCATGGGGGTTTATGATGAAACAGGCATTTTCCTTGCTGTCTGTCGTCATGGTTTTTGTTTGCTGATCGCCGACATGGTCCAAAGTGGTGAACTGTAAGTCGGACTTCGTATCTTTCAAATTTGTACTGACATTTTCATTACAGTGCTAAGCATCCGCTTTCCATTGTCGCCAAGCTGCTTGATGCCTTCGGCACAGATCTGGGCAGCAGGTATGATATTGGATGTCAATTTAAAACCACCCTTGACAATAGCGTATTAGGTCCGCTCGCTCACTCTTTAATCATACTTGTTTGGTTGGAGCCTTCCATGGACACGCACACAATGCCTCTGCCAGTTGTATCATCTCGCAACATACATATCTGGTCTTGGACTTGAGGACCTCGAAACTTGTGAATGCCACCTTCTCGAAATCCAACGCTCTAGCATCAACACTTTGTTATGCCAGTGTGTTCACCGTCAGCAGCTCATCGCAGTGTATTTTGAGCATAATGATGAGTATGAAGTCTATCCCAGTCTTGGTAAGTTTTTTCGTGACTTAGTTCAAATGCAACAGTCTGATTCGACCTTAGGAAACTTTCTATAATAACTAACAAGCAGGCGCTGGACATTCTCTCAGACAGTGAGATCAACCTCAAGAAGCTCATGCAAGACATCCATATCCCGGACGAGTCTGTGTTTGAATGGTGGTTGCAAGAAGAAAGGGATTACCCCTGCATGGCCTGCGCAGTGAGCCAGAGCACTAGACGTTGCAGATGGAGTATTGGCAAGAAGTTAGTGAACCTCGCTGCTAGCCAGTAAGTCTTTCTTTCACTGACTCTACGGGTACTAACATTTTCTGGGGCCAGGAATAACCTTGACAGCGCAAGATCTATCTGGGCATCTGCAACACCATCAAGCACTTTGTTTGGCACGACAGACGGCTGCCGCAACTCACAGAATGGAGACGGCCTGCAGACAATACCCTTGAACTCTTCAAAAAGGATCTAGCAACTGTGCAAGAACTTGAGAACAAACTTGACATCGTGCAGCCGGTGGGTCCCTGAAGATTTGGAGTGGCAAAATGCTGGACGGTTGGTTGCTAAAAGAAGATACCAACGTGCTCTCGATACTTTAGAAGGATTAGTTGTCGCTCGCATCTTTGAGTTGACAAAAATGAATCACTCTGGTACAGGTGACTGGTTATTTCTACTTAACTGTGGCTTCTTTACCTGACGGTCCCTTCATCCAGGCTAAAAATTGCGAAAGCACATCGCAAAGGCGTTGCAGACTCGCTCTGCAGCCATTCACACAGCTCTCGACTGGTTGTGACAATCATACCAGCGCTAGGCGCATATGAGTGTCATAGGCATATTTTGCCTTGCCTAGAGGAAAAGAGTAAGGCGCTAGTCACCAGCACTATTCAACTCCCAAGCTATCTGCTTTGGAACCACTTTTCTCCCATAGTGCACTACCCAGTCCAACAACCTAGGTATTCCGTCCTCCCATGTCCTGCCTATGTCCACCTACCTCCGCTTGGTGCGTTATTTTTCCTTAATGTCGCTACTCATCAGTTGCAGGTCTTATTACATGTATCCTCGTGTTCCGCAGCGCTGCATGTTTTATTACCTGTTGCTACACATCGTGCCCTCAGCCAGTGTTGCTACTATACTCGCCTACGCAATTCCGAACTCTTATGCAGTATGATAAAATGACCCGTCGCACTACAGTACAGTACTTCCCTTCCCTGGACCTTTGCTGGTGTGGAGTCACTTTAGTCGCTATATCCTAGTCTTTGGTGCAATCGATTCCGCTCTGCCAATCTCTCTGATCACGTGTCACTTGACTTGTTTTAAGTGTGCGTCACTAAAGTTCCCTCTTAAGTTTGACTTTCACAATTCAGGATCGCTATTGGTAGTTGAGCTATAATCTAGTCGCTATCAGGCATTCACTTGCACTGTCTTACCTTATTCCTCACTTTTGCTTCCTTGATCTCTTCTCGCTGTCGCTAGTCGGACGTCGCATAGCACTATCGCATAAAACAACTTGCATAGCGCTACTCACTTATAACACACGTTTCTCTGTCGGAACTCACTTGTCGCTAGTCACTGATGCTACAGCGCTACTCATCAGTTTTTGGTCTTAGGTCGCTATAGGTTATTAGTCCTTCACACTATCGCTACCCTTGCATATTAGAAGGGAGGTTGCTTCAATAGCAGTCCTCTTGGGTTGAATACTACACTCGCGCCTATTTGGATAAGTAGCACTAGTTTCTAACCAGCCTAGTCATATTACTCTTTCACACCAGTATAATACAGCAGCACTTGCACTCACTCCACCTCGTCGAACTCTTAAATGGGACAAGGTAATTGAATACGCGTTCCTGGCCAACTTTGACCTACTGCAAGACGCTCGGGAAGATGTGTCAGAGCATCCATGGGTGACACCAGCTGCTCGACAAGCAATGGACCTGTACTTCAAGATGTGTCGTGCCAAGGAGGAGATACTTCGTGTCAACGTCAAGATTCGACATCTTGTAACGTACATTCGAGATGAGGACCACTACTTATGTGCTTGTGAAGCACAAATGCTGCTCTCAGAACCTGCACTTGCTTATCAGATTGGTGCTTGACGTCTGATACGCGGTAGGGCCAATGGCCACCTTTTGCAGCATCTGGCACAGATTGCTGAACTCCCCGGATTCAGCGGTTGTGTGGTCCCTGGAGAAAGCTCCAAATTGTCTCCTGGGGATAGCACCAGCACAGCGCAGATTGTCATTCCAGCTCACATCCACATGCACGATAACATCACTCAATCACTCACTATTCCATCTCATACAGATGTCCTAGAGGTTCAGGATGAACTGGAGGAGGAAGAGGAAGATTCTGAAGCGGTAGAAGCGGCTGCACAAGCCCTACATGATGTTTTGCAAGTGCCCGCGGACTGATTCATTTTACTTCGGCATGTTTGGGATGGGGAGGGAGAGCATGTCCTTAGGAGGGGTTCCAAGGCATTTGTGACATATATTTCAATAGAATTGTATACAGTTGACTTACCATGACATTGTGTAAAAAATCTGACGCGAAACGTGAAGGGAAAGGGCTGATATGTGAGCTCACTGTGGTAGACAGCGAGGCCGAAGGTTTACGGGACTTGCCGAACATCGTCGGGGCCAGGAACGTCACATTGCCAGTTGGAATGATATTAATAGCATGCCGGGACATTGCCGAGGTACCTAGTGCCTAATTAGTACCGACTACTGTTGATTTTTGCTAAGTACCCACACTAATACCCAGCAATTATCCATCCAAGCGCTATATTGCTGTATCTACCTGTACTTAGAGGCGCCCAGGGCAACCAACATCCACCTCTAATTACAAGGGTTACGTGGCAGTCACAGGTGGGCAGGTATATCTGGTGGCTAGCCAGTGGCCTATGGCTAGTTGCCAAATGTATATCCAATTTTTGCATCTACTACAATATCACACCTGAGGCTAGATGGAGGCAGTCAAACTATAGGTGTGGGTATTGACAATATTAATTAAAATTAATTAAATTAAATAAGGGGAGGGAGGAGAGGGAAAACATTCCTTAGACACATGAAACGTTAAACCATCGCTATGATAAAAAGATGCTGGTTCGCAATAGCTACAATGGTGAAAGCTAAATGAGAGCAGTGAAGCAATCTAACCAAGTCATTTATTGAATGCCCTAAGTCGAAAATGAATCAACATGAAACAATGTGTGAAGACTCATCACAAAACATACTGGTTCGAGAGGTAATGTGCATTTATTGACAGCCCATCTTCCTGCACACTGAGTACTTTGACAGTTGCGGCACTTTCATGGCTTGTTTGTGCGCTTGCCAGGTCCATTAACACCTTCTGAACTTCCTGTTGTAGTAGGGTGGTTGTCTGCCTTCCGTTTGCGCTCGCGTGATGATCCTGCAACTGAGGGATGCACGTGCATAGTGTCAGCAAAGATAGTGGACTGCTGACCACTGCAGGGCATGGTCAGCAAGTAGCTTGCCAATCTGCCATGAGTTGACCTCATTGATGTCAACACATGGGTGATAAAACTAACTAAAAGCGGTATGTACTGCACTCAGCCGCTATCCAAAGGAAGGATGAGAGAACGACTTTATTCACCTAAGTAAAAGCAGTGTATACTGCACTACTACATAGCCAGATATAAAGTAAACATTAATGACAGTAAGTGCATACCTCAGCCACTATCCAAAGGAAGGATGAGAGAATGACTGAGGGAAAAATACACGACAAGGGTCCATTATATGATAGGAACGAGCTCGCTAAGATACCATGAGGCTCGCTTAAGAAATCCCTAACCTCTCTGCTATTATGTGTACACCTGAGCGCCTCTGAAGCGCACTCAAGCACGTGCGTGCCAAGTGCGCACACAGCAAATGCGAAAGTGCGCTTAAGCATGATGAGCACCTCAGGCAGCACTTCTCGGTGCCTATAAAGGGTCTAAGAGACCCAGTTTCTATGTTATGGGAAACTAGTCTCAGACCCACCCTCCCGCCATCTAATAATAGTACATGCTCTCGCATTCCCTCGCAGGCCTCCAGCACCTCCTTACGAGCCTCCAGGGCCACTCCCATGTAGGCCTTCAGGATACCTCCAATGCTGTCAATCCTTCCAGACGCTATTCCGATGCCACACCCACTGCTATCTACTGTACTATCACTACCGCCCATCGTGCCTCCACTACCACCCGAGTCATATCTCCACATGCACTGTCACACGTTGTGCCCCCACTGCTGTGCTCATTCAATTTGTTCGTATACTTCCTCCACCAACACGAGCACTATTCAACATATTGCTTTTCTTGGGTCAGCTTGGTAGTTTTGCAGGTATGTTTCAATAGCTTTGCTCTAAGTACGTGATTATATCATTCCCAAGTTCTTAGTACACTAATTGGTATCCTGCATCATCTCGCACCACTCTTGTACATCCGTTGCATCCTCAGATGCATCCTCTTGTATCATGGCACATCCTCTCGCATCCTCTTGTACCTCCAATGCACCCTCCAGTGCACCCTCTCGTGTCCTCTCATACTCCCAATGCACCCTCCAGTGCACCCTCCCATGTCCTCTCATATCTCCAATCCACCCTTTCGTAGTCCAGTGCACCCTCACACCAACTATTGTATGTTTTCTTGTCTAACGCCTGGCCTTCCCCTCATACCATCTTGATGTAATCACTTGCCTTCTTGCCTATCGTGGTCCCTTCATCAGTGTTGCCTAGTCCTGCTCTTCATGCTCTGTTCTTGACCGAGACATAACAACATACAATAATCCATCACTCACTGTGTCTTTTTGGTGCTGCTAATAATACACACATTTTGTGACTTTATGAGTGATCTCTTTCAGCCAAATTTCAGTCAAATATAAACGGTGCTCAGCTAACTACATTAACAGCCATGTTGTTCAGTGGTCAGGTGCATCGAGTGGAGAAGAAACGGTTGGCATTAATACAGGATTAAACATAGTCTGAAAAAAACACCAATGTACATATCAGAGCTGGTGCTTAGAGGTGCGGAAGAGGGTGGAAGAGGCTATGCAGAGGTGTGTGGAGGTCATGCAGGAGCCTCTACTAGGAGGTATGAGTAGGAGCACCACAGAGGGCCAAGAGGAGCAGCAGGAGCTTCAAGACTGATAACAGAGCTCACAGGAGGGTAGACTACAGAGAGGCATGAGAGAGGTTCTATTATCCTCAGAGGTCTCGTGCTCACACAAGAGGGTAGGTCTCAGAGAGGTTTAGTACACCTACGAGAGGGTAGGTCTCAGAGACTAGTTACGCTCTACAAGGAAACTGGGTCTCTTAGACCATGGGAATGGGCAAAAGTGCTGCCAAGGGTGTGATGGAGTGTGTTGAGAAGCACGAAGTGTGATGAAGTGCCTATGTACACAATGAAGGCACAGAGTGCGCAGTCAAGGCTGAACTCATCTGGTTTTGTCAATGGGCTGGCTGCCAGCAAGTCGTGCAGGGTTGTGGGGAGTGCTGTGGGTGCTTTGATGGTGACATTGGTTGGGGCAGAGCAGATGAGAGCACGAATGCGCCAACTCGCTTCAGTGTTGAGCGAAATCGTTTTTGCTCATTGCAAAAATCTGTCCATGTCTTGTAGTATGTCTTGAGGTGTTCTGGGAGCTTTTCAAATGTCAGCGAGTCCATTGCAAATTGTGCAAACACAACACAAAAACCATACCTTATAGAAAATATTATGACCATCAGCATGTCCAGCCCAAACGACTGCGAGAGCTGTCCAGTTCGGTTGCTGGTTGGAATCTGAAAATAATGGGGACGACTGGATGAGGAGCTGGAAAAGGTCACGTTCCTTGTGTGTGTGGCCAGGCAAAATTGCCACGAGCGTGCCCTGGGACTCTGCAATGAACTTGTGCCAAATGTTCTGCTTGCATGCAAGACTTCATTGAACTCCATTCCGAGTGGTTTGAAAAACACGGGCAAAAACTGGATCATGCTGAAAGTCTTGTGTGCGCGCTAGTAGTCATTGCTGTTCACCCAACCACACCGAAAGTTACTGCTTTCAGGAACTAGTGCATCCATTGTTAAGGTCAGCAGTCAAGAAATATGTCTTTAGGGGGATATTAAAGTGTCCACATATGCTTTGCCAGTGCAGTTCCATGTTTGCCAACCTGCAACTGTACATGTGAGTGTGCATTTTGATTAAAATGAATGAATGACCAGACCATCATATT
>NW_024540887.1:0-15316 GCF_016647625.1 Suillus subalutaceus
GGTTCCGAGTTCCGAGTTCCGAGTTCCGTTCCGAGTTCCGAGTGCCAAGTGCCAAGTGCCCCAATGCTTTCGGGTATTAACACCCAGATAGCCCTCGCTCTCAGGGGCCCGTCAGAATTTAGATCATCTCAAACAAATGTGATTTGAGTGAGATATGAGCAAAATACTACATATCGGGGAATTTCAGCATTGGAAGTTTGATGCTTTCGATGTTTTTGATGTCGGGTCTCATGCTTTCGGGCCTAACATGTAGATAGCCCTCAATCTCAGGGTGTGGCAAATTTAGTTGTCTGAAACAGATATAATTTGAGTGAGATATATGCAAAATACCACACACTGACTACGAGTGCTGAGTTGCCAAGTGCCAAATGCCGAGAACCAAGTTCTGAGTGCCGAGTGCCGAGTGCTGAGTGCCAAGTGCCGAGTGCCCCGATGCTTTCAGGCATTAACACCCAGATAGCCCTCGCTCTCAGGGGCCTGTCAGAATTTAGATAGTTCCGAGTGCCAAGTGCCGAGTTCCAAGTGCCGAGTTCCGAGTGCCGAGTGCCCCGATGCTTTCGGGTATTGACACCCAGATAGCCCTCGCTCTCAGGGACCTGTCAGAATGTAGATCATCTCAACGGATAGAGATTTGAGTGAGATATGAACAAAATACTATATACCGGGTGAATTTTGGCATCAGAAGTTTGATGCTTTCGATGTTTGATGTCGGGTCTGATGCTTTCGGGCATTAATGTAGATAGCCCTTGATCTCAGGGGTGTGGCGGAATTCACATTGTCTCAAATGGATATAATTTGAGTGAGATATTTGCAAAATACTGTATAACTGACTACCAAGTGCTGAGTTCCGAGTTCTGAGTGCCAAATGAATACCACACACTGACTACCGAGGGCTGAGTCCAAGTGCCGAGTGCTGAGTGCCGAGTTCCGAGTTCCGAGTTCCGAGTGCCAAGTACCCCCGATGCTTTCGGGTATTAACACCCAGATAGCCCACGCTCTCAGGGACCCGTCAGAATTTAGATCATCTCAAACGGATGTGATTTGAGTGAGATATAAATAAATACTATATACCGGGTGAATTTTGGCATCAGAAGTTCGATGCTTTCGATGTTTTTAATGTCGGCTCTTGATTCTTTCGGGCATTGACATGCAGATAGCCCTAGATCTCAGGGATTCATCAGAATTTAGATAGTCTTAAATAGATATGATTTGAGTGAGATATATGCACAATCCAAGATACAGGGTGAATGAGTCCCGAGTGTTGAGTGCCAAGTGCTGAGTTCTGAGTTCTGAGTTCCGAGTGCTGAGTGCCGAGTGCTGAGTGCCCTGATGCGTTCAGGCATTCAATCACTGTCAGGAGGTGTTCCCTCATCCACCTCAGTGCCTTCAGTGTTGCAATCAAGCTTTCTGCTGTGTGCTGAGTGCCGAGGCCGAGTTCCGAGTTCCGTTCCGAGTTCCGAGTTCGAGTTCCGAGTTCGAGTGCCCCGATGCTTTCGGGTATAACACCCAGCTAGCACCTCGCTCTCAGGGACCCGTCAGAATTGAGATCATCTCAAAACGGATGTATGTGAGTTGAGATATGAACAGGGAATTACTATATGCCGGTGAATGTGTGACATCAGAAGTTCGATGCTTTCGATGTTATTGATGTCGGGTCTTGATGCTTTCAGGCATAAACATGTAGATAGCCCTCAATCGTCAGGGGTGTGGCAGATTCACATTGTCTCAACAGATATAATTTGAGTGAGATATTTGCACCATACTATGTATATTACTGACTACCGAGTGCTGAGTGCTGAGTTTTGATTCCGAGTTCCGAGTGCCAAGTGCAGAGTTCCGAGTGCCAAGTGCCGAGTTCCGAGTGCCAAGTTCCGAGTGCCGAGTGCCCCGAGGCCTTCGGGTATTAACATCCAGGATAGCCCACGCTCTCAGGGGCCCCATCAGAATTTAGATCATCTTAAACGGATGTGATTTGAGTGAGATATGAGGCAAAATACTATATACCAAGTGAATTTCACCATCAGAAGTTTGATGCTTTTGATGTTATTGATATCAAGCCTCGATGCCTTCAGGCATTGACATGCAGATAGCCCTAGATCTCACGGGTCTGGCAGAATTTAGCCCATCCCAAATGGATAAGAGTTGAGTGAGATATGAGCAAAATCCCATATACTGTGTGTATTTCAGCATTGTAAGGTCAATGCTTTCCATGTTTGCAATGTCTAGCCTCAATGCATTCAGGCATTCACAAGCAGATAGAACTTGATCTCAGGGGCCTGTCACAATTCAGATCGTCTCACATGGATAAGACTTGAGTGAGATATGAGCAAAATATTATATATCAGGTGATTTTGATGTCAGGCCTGCACCAAGGGTAAGCACATAGCACAACAGGAATAAATCCTGTGTCCTAGTATCCTTATATATTGCAATACTATCGAAGGGATGTTGGGCGATCATATTTTGCCTCAAACAGACATGATTTGAGGGAGATATGAGCAAAATACAATTTATTGGGTGTGTGCTGAGCTTCGCAGGTTCAATGTGTTTGTTTGTCAGCCTTGTGTGTGGGAAAAATTCTAAAACATCAGGAGAAACATAAAAACACATCATCAGGGGACTGCATCAGGTTTGCTATGATCACACCTATGTATAATATGATAGATTGGCCTTCCAGTGTACTGTTCAGTCCCTGAAAACAGTATCTGTCAGTGGTATGTATCTCTAAATACAAAAAAAACTCGAAATTCAAGGCAATCACTGTGCACTGGTGCAAGAAAGTTACAATCACAAGATATCTACATCAGCAAATATGATTTTGCCACACGGTTACCAGAAGGTCACAAGCTTTGACAGTGCTTACTAGACTAAGGATATGATTGTCTTAACTCAATTAGTCTTAACTTGCTAGGCATAATATAAGCTTTCTTAATAACCATGACTGTCATATCTTCCATAATAATCCTAACCCTCACAGCTTATGTATTATGTAGTAATCAACAATCATATTAGACTATCCAAGTGAAGACTATCGTGTAATGACTATCAAGTTAAGGACTACTGTATTTATTCTAAGTCTGTACAATAGACCTGTGATACTTGATGAGTGTCAGCCTGAACAGTATATTAAGATCACACTATCATACTACACATAGGTATGACTATTGAAGACATGATTGTAGTGCCTTATGATGTGTTTTTATGTGCTCTCCTGATGTGTTGAGAATGTCCTACATTACATCATATGTCCATGTGAGGCCATATGAATTCTGTGAACTCCTGACATTAAGGGCTATCCATCTGGGTGGTTAATGCCCAAAAGCATCGGGACACTCAGCACTCGAAGGCACTTGGCACTCGGCACTCGGCACTTGGTACTCAGCAATTGGTAGTCAGTATATGGGATTTGCATATATCTCCACTCAATTATATCTGTTTCAGACAATCTGAATTTACCACACCCTGAGATCGAGGGCTATCTAACATGTCAATACCCAAAGGCATTGAGACCCGACATCAAAAACATCGAAAGCATTGAACTTCTGATGCCAAAATTCACCCGGTATATAGTAATTTTGTTCATATCTCGCTCAAATCACATCCGTTTGAGATGATCTAAATTCTGACAGGCCCTTGAGAGTGAGGGTGATCTGGGTTGTCAATACCCGAAAGCATCGGGGCACTCGGCACTCGGCACTCGGAACTCGGCACTCGGCACTTGGCACTCAGAACTCAGAACTCAGAACTCAGAACTCGGCACTCAGCACTCGGTAGTCAGTAAATACATAGTTTTTTGCAAATATCTCACTCAAATTATATCTGTTTGAGACAATGTGAGTTCTGCCACACCCCTGAGATCAAGGGCTATCTACATATTAATGCTTGAAAGCATCAAGACCCAGACATCAAAAACATCGAAAGCATCGAACTTCTGATGCCAAAATTCACCCGGGTATATAGTATTCTGTTCATATCTCACTCAAATCACATCCATTTGAGATGATCTAAATTCTGACGGGTCCCTGAGAGCGAGGGCGATCTGGGTGTTAATGCCCGAAAGCATTGGGGGGTACTTGGCACTCGGAACTCGGCACTCGGAACTCGGCACTCAGAACTTGGCACTCAGCACTCAGTAGTCAGTATATACATAGTATTTTGCAAATATCTCACTCAAATTATATCTGTTTGAGACAATGTGAGTTCTGCCACACCCCTGAGATCAAGGGCTATCTACATATTAATGCTCGAAAGCATCAAGACCAGACATCAAAACATCGAAAGCATCGAACTTCTGATGCCAAAATTCACCCGGTATATAGAATTTTGTTCATATCTCACTCAAATCACATCCGTTTGAGATGATCTAAATTCTGACGGGCCCCTGAGAGCGAGGGCTTTTAATACCCGAAAGCATCGGGTCACTCGGCACTCGGCACTCGGCACTCGGCACTCAGTACTTGGTACTTGGTAGTCAGTACTCGGTGATTCGAGTCTCGAGACTCGAGACTTGTGATTCACAAGTCAAATTTGACACTAATGTGTAGTATCTTATGTATTTCTGTACTCATTTCACTGACTACCGAGTGCCGAATCTCGGGTCTTGGGTATCAGGTCTCGGTACTCAGTACTCGGTATTTCCAGATGACAAAAAATGTATATCATCTTCAATTTGAATTTTCTTAACTCGTAAAAATGTATGACTTTCCAGTTGGGTTTTGAATTTTGAGTTTTGAGTCTCTTGAGTCCCGAGTCTGGGTGTTCAGGGCTCGGGTTTCAGGTTTTCAGGTTTCAGGTTTTGGGTTTTGGGTTTTGGGTTTTAGTACTTGGTACTTGATATTACCCAATGTCGGCCCACCCGTCTATGTAAAATTCTGCACTTCGGCCCACCTGTCTATCTAATATTGACCCCACGTCGGCCCACCTGTCTATGTAATAAATAATTCACCTCACCCTCGGCCCACCCATCTATCTAATATTACCCCACGTCGGCCCACCTGTCTATGTAATAAATAATTCACCTCACCCTCGGCCCACCCGTCTATCTAATATTACCCCCACATCGGCCCCACCCGTCTATGTAATAAATAATTCACCCCACCCTTGGCTCACCCGTCTATCTAATATTTCCCTACATCGGCCCACCCGTCTATCTAATAAATATTTCACCGCTCCCTCGGCCCATCCGTCTACAAAATAATACTGATACGTCAGCCCACCCGTCTATATAATACTATTTGCTATACATCTCTCCTCAGGTCTATAATATATGTCAATCCTACTCTACATATTACCCACATGGGCCCACCCATCTCCATAATAATATTTCTCCCGGCCCATCTGCTATCATCGATGATATATATAACATCAGCATAGATGGGCCCACCCGTCTCCATCGGAAATAATATTCCTCCCGGCCCCACCCGTCAACATCGGGTATATACATAACATCGGCCCATAATCCGCTGGCCCGTATTACACGGGATATTATGTAGGTCGGGTGACCCGTATAATACGGGATTTGTCACTGAAGGGGCTCGTTTCGCAAAGTGAGTTTGCAGAGCAATGGCAAGATGGAGCTGGGTGATGGTTCAGTCCGGATGATCAGTGGGATGCAAATCAAGGGCATCTTGAAACAGATTGATAGGGATGTCGAGGTCGAGGTGTCTTCTGCCAGCTTGGCAACTGAAAAAACTTTGCGGTGTAGCTAGATTGAGCAGTGCTGCAGGGCGGTAGGGATGGTCCATGGGGCAGAGATCTGAGGCGCATTCAAAGTGGTTTATGGATTGGTCCATTATCCTTACTGTTCCGTGTCCTGCGGTATCGTGCGAGAAGACGATGTCCGGCATCCATCTTTAGTACTAACGCATCCATATCGCGTGATGTAAGCTACACGTTACAAGCTCTCAGGATCAGAATGCTAGATTGCATTGATCATTCACAGTAGTCACGGGGCAAAGAACTGTGGCGTTGTTTTCATCAGAATGTCGCTGCTCCTCTTCGTCATTGCCTCGATGGTGAAAGCAGGTGGAGAGTTGAGCTGCAAGGTTATTTAATGACGAGGACTGAACCGCAGGCCACGGCAATTTGCCGCAGCAGATGACCATATATGGAAGTGACGGGTACACAGGTCACGGTGAGGCGATCTCAACCTGGCTGGGCTGATATGAAATATCTAAAAATGCTCAACCAGTATAAGTGAGTCTTGGCTCTGCCTAGCTGCTATACTCGCGAATGCAAGAATGTTCGACCCTAAAGGGGACTGCTACCGAACACAGAACCAGAAGAATGAAAGACCCTTGAAGTGCGATGGATGCGCGAAAGCGCAAGAAGAAAAGCGAAGTGCACGCGAAGTGCGAGAGAGCGCACTAAGGTAAGCGCGAGCGTGAGAAGGTGAGTGCTAAGGCGCGCGTTGTGTGGGAGAATACCGGATAAGGAAATGGATGTGCAAAGCGAGTGCAAATGCAGAGCAAGTGTTATAATGAGTGTGGATAAAGGTCTAGTATAGGTGGATAACGATAACCATTGGAAACAGAAAGTGCGCCCAAGTGGTGACTACTACTTTAAGGTAAAACCCAATAGTGAGGGAAGTACAGCAAAGGGGAGTAATTATGATGGAGTAGTAAGTCAGCAAACTTTATACTATGGAAATCGCATCGGAAGCGGTGTGTGAAAGAGTAATAGCGACTAGGCTGTTTAGAAACTAGCGCTACTTATCCAAATAGGCGCGAGTGTAGTATTCGACCCAAGAGGACTGCTATTGAAGCAACTCCCTTCAATATTGCAAGGGTAGCATTAGTGCGAAGGACTAATAACCTATAGCGACCTAAGACCAAAAACCAATGAGTAGCGCTGTAGCGATCAGCGACCAGCGACAAGTGAGTTCCGACAGAGAAACGTGCATGTAAGTGAGAAGCACTATGCAAGTTGTCCTATGCGATAGTGCTATGCGACGTCCGACTAGCGACAGCGAGAAGAATTCAAAGGAAGGGAAAGCGAGGATTAAGGTAAGATAGTGCAAGTGGAAAGCCTGGTAGCGACTAGATTATAGCTCGACTACTGATAGCGATCCTGACATTATGAAAATCAAACTTATGAGTGAACTTTAGTGACGCGCACTCAAAGCAAGTCAGCGACGCGCAATCAGAGAGATTGGCAAGAGCTGAATCGATTGCACCAAAACTAGGATATAGCAACTAAAGTGACTCCGACACCAGCAAAGGTCCAGGGAAAGGAAGTACTGTACTGTATGTGCGACGGTGTAGAGACTCACGTTCCTCCAGGCTCATATGGGCGAAATTCACGGCTTTTCACGACGCACTCAATATCCTTACAACACGCTTCTCATACGACTTCCGCGCAACGCGCGCTTTGGCGCGTACCAGCGCGTTCAAGTGCGTTTGAGCGCGTTACGGTGCACTTCATCGCATTTCCTTAGGATCCGTCGCCTGCCCTCCGCATGTCCTGTCCCGAGTCCTCCAAGGTCCATTGGTGCATTTTCCCTTCTTCAGAACTCATACTCAGTCACGCAGGCACTAGTACTTATCATCATATCTTGTTATGGACCCTGACTTACCTCACCATTTACCTTAGTACTTCCTATTCGGTTCTGAGCCGTGGAACTCGCTTTGCATACCTACACATCACCATGTTTGTTTTCCTGTCACTTACTTCCGCTCCACTACCATCGAAGTGTATAGCTCGAGTTTCTATCTGAATACACCGGTTTTTCCTTCCTATTGGCGCTTTGACATCTTTAAGTGTCTATTTCTACATCTATCAAAGTCCTGATTCCCCCATTTGATTGTCATCTCTACTTGAAGCACTCCGTTGTGATCGCACGAAGTGCGCTTGACATTGTAGTGCGCTTTTCCGCACTTTCCGCCTTATTAGCGCCTTTAGCTAGCGCATTTCGCTTTTGGGTGCATTATTTGCCTCAGAGTCCCATTCAGGCTTCGAGACCGAACCGCTGGTTATAGATCCCCCTCACCTTTCACTAGAGGAATCTTTCTCAGTAGCAATCCCCTTGGGACGACTTTCCACTCGTATCCAGAGGAGCACTTGAGAGCCCACTTCCCACTCTTCCCCCTAGCACACAGCTATCATTCCTCGCCCTCAACGGGTCATTTTATCATACTGCGTAAAAGTTCGGAAATGTGTAGGCAAGAATAGTAGCGACACTGGCGAAGGCATGATGTAGCAACAGGTAATAAGACATGCAGCGCAGCGGAACACGAGGATGCATGTAATAAGACCTGCAACTGATGAGTAACGACATTTAAGGAAAATAATGCACCAGTGGAGGTAGGTGGACATAGGCAGGACATGTGAGGACAGAATACCTAGGCGTCGGGCCGGGCAGCGCGCTATGGGAGAAAAGTGGTTCCAAAGCGGATAGCTTGGGAGTTGAATAGCGCTGATGACTAGCACCTTACTCTTTTCCTCTATGCAAGGCAAAATATGCCTATGGCACTCATACATGCCTAGCGCTGGTATGATTGTCACAGCGGAAGGGATAGGAGCAATAAGCGCTATGAATACGTAATGACATGTAATAGCGCTGCAATGCTTGTTACAAACCACGAGGCAAGGGATATGACGTACCAATGAGGTGGATGGACATAGAGGGACGTTCCTGGATGATAGGTGATGTTACGAACTAGGATGGTTCTGACGTATGGCTACTCGATAAGAGTAATCGGCCAAGGTCGGTTTCAAAGCTTCAGCGTATGCCGAAGTTCAGTAGTTCACAAAGACAAGACAAGGAGAGTGTCCTTGTCTTGAATCAAGTTCAATACGACTTAAGATTGGAGGTCTTAAGCGAAGGAAGTTCCAGGTAAAACCTAGTAAGATTACAGTAAAGAACTACTTAGTACAGAACAAGTTTATATAGTAAACGGTAGCTGCTTTAGGGCAGGTAAGACGGAATCAGAATGAGTCAGAGATAGGGTGAGAATTGGAACGAGTCAGAGATAAGACGAGAATAGATCACCTAGCGACGGCATGATGCGATCATGGCGTAATACAACGTAAAGAGAAAGTAAACAAAGGAAAATGAATAGGGGCATACTTGACTGTAACATTACCCCGTTATTATCATTGAAGTCACCGATTTCAACAATCAAAGTTATCGTAAGCGTCATAGTTATCTCGATCACCTGCGCATTGAACGAACATCCTCTCATCTTCTTCGATTGAGATCTGTTCCATAGCAGCATCTTTGTCAGCCTCCCATCTAGAGAGGGCCTCATAGAAACCTGCGTCCATCCATACTAATGGGATAGGTTTCTCTCCGTTAAGGTCTCTACAAAAGACCGAAAGATGCCCTGGCGCGAGATTACGACATACGCAGCAGAAGTACGTAGGGCAGTTCTTGTGACGATGACCGATTTCATTACAGTTGCGACACTTAAAGTTATCAAGGGGTTCGGTTTTCACGATGGTGACGGAGGATGATTGCGAAGGCAGGGATGGTGTCTTGGAAGGTAGAGTGCGGTTGCGAGAAGGAGGGGAGATGGAGATCTCTAGCTTGGAGGGTTGTCGACGGGTGGGACGTATACGAGGGGTTGCTGCCGCCGGGGCAGTCGTAGAAGCAATTGGTACGATCGGTACAGCAGGAGGAATGATAACATTAGGCGTATGCTCAACGGGAGATGATATCTCAACCGGAGGTGGGATAGGAATTGCGATATGTGGGGACGGGGGTCTAGTGATTGGGTTTGTTGCAATTCGTTCAGTAATGATATGGATTGCCTCTCTAACGACTTCCTTGGTAGAGGTAGGCATGAGACGTATCGCAGAATTGCGAATGCGTATATGAAGATGACGAAAGATGGTCTGAAGGCGTTCATCATCAAGAAGTCCTGCAGTACGTTTGACAAGATTAGCGGCACGAATGATGTTGATGAGGAGTGTGCTAGAGAGGGCTCCTTGTTCAGCGAGGAGGCGGTCTATCTCGATAGCGTATTGTTCAGAGAGGAGGGCGGACTCGAACAACGTATTGGTTTCAATGTCGTCGAGAATGGAGAAGTAGTTTGGGGATTCAGTGGTTTCGGTCACTGTGACAGACGTCATGGAGGGGGAAGCAGCAAGATTAGCAGACATATTATCAAGGGTTTTGACGAGAGTTTGGAGTTGCAGGAGACAGATTTGGAGAGTGCGAAGTTCTGAGAAAGACACCTTTTCGTGACGATTCTTATAACTGGTGAGCTTTCTTATAAGCAGCGAGGATTGCGGAGGCGTTGCTGAGGTTTTCCGTGGGAATCCATTCGTTACTGGCGGATGAATATCCTTTCCAGGATACTAGATAGCGTCTTCGTTTACCCGTGCCTTTATGCGATAAGATTGCTTCAACTTCGTATTCTTCTTTGTTATCGATGATATCAGGTGGGGGATCAGGGAACTTAGGGCCGTGGATTTCGGTTTCATGATAGGATGATAGTTCGGAAGCGTGGAACGTGGGGTGAACTTCCATTGCTTGGGTAACTGGAGTGTGAACGTGATTGGCGATAATACTGCGGTGATGGTAAAGGGGCCATATCGTTTTGGAGCGAGTTTTCGTGATGGTAACTGCGTGATAAGGTTCTTTCCTGATAACCAAACCTTGTCGCCAATTTTCCATGGTTGATACTTCTTTCCGTTATGATCATGCGGCCATTTCGCTGCATTGTGAGATTATGACAAGAGATAGCTTCTTCACGATCTTCTGAAGGAGGCGAAGTCGTTCTTCTGCGGCGGGAACAGTAGAATCTGGGAGTACATGGGGGAGAGCCCGTGGCTCATATCCCATCATAAGGAAGAACGGGATGCGTTGCGAGAGTCGTGTTTGCAGTGGTTGTGGACGAATTCAGACATGGGGATATGTTCAACCCATTCTTCTGGGTTGTTACGGCAGTAGATTCGGAGATAGGTTTCTAGTTCTTGATTCAAACGTTCAGTTTGACCGTCTGTTTGTGGATGATAAGCGGTATATAGAAGCGGGCGATGTCGTATTTCAAAAGTTTCGCAAGGGCTTTAGAGAATTTGGATACAAATTGTGGTCCTCAATCTGAGATCACCTTTTCGTGGAGTCCGAAACGACGATAGACGTATTTGAAAAACTTCCTTGCTACGCCTTCTGAGGTGACATTTTTTGTACAAGGGATGAGAATTACCCCCTTGTAAGCCCATGGTCTACCACGACCATGATAGAATCAAAGCCATTGCAAGGTGGTACGTCAGTGATGAGGTCGACGGAGACTTGGAAAATGGGGGTGGAGACCGAAGAAGGGATAGGGACCAGCGGAGGGGTAGTTGGATGGGTATCAGACTTCATTTGCTGACAAAGGGCACAACCCTCAACATATTTACGGATATAGGTTCCCATAGACGGCCACCAGAAGTCGCGTTTAACCAGTTCTTCGGTTTTAAAATGACCGGGATGTCCCGCTGTAGCGTGGTCATGAGTTCGTTCTAAAATAGAGTGGTGTCCGGCCGGTCGGACGTAGGCACGGTCTTTATAGATAAGACGTCATCCTTAATCGTCCAGTCAGAGAGTGCCGATTTCATGGGGGGAAGACAAAGGCCATTCAAGGCATCAGAGGCGGCTTGGAATATTGGGTCAGGATCATCAGGGTCAGGGTTTGCAAGAGTGGTCATAAGTTCTTGGTTGAGAAGGCGGATGAACATGGAGTCGGGGTAGGAGTGTTACATCTTCATTATCGATGGTATCTGGTGCATGATCAGGTCGTCGGGATAAGGCATCAGGCGCGGCAAGTTTGGTTCCGGGTATGTGATGAAGTTCAATATCGTAACATGAAAGAAGGAGTTGCCATCTAGCCTGACGACGGGTCAACTTCTGCGCGGTACAGAAATAGAGGAGGTTCTTATGATCGGTGAATATGACGATGGGATGTGGGTTTCCTTCGAGGTAGTGGCGCCATTCTTGGAGTGCACGGATAACAGCGAGGAGTTCCCTATCGAAGATATGATAATTTCGTTCAGCGGGATTCAAAGATTGGGAGAGGTATCCGCATGGATGATATACGCCGTTTTCATCGGTCTGTAGTAAGACAGCACCTGTTGCAACAAGGGATGCATCAGTGGCTACTGCAAACTGTCGAGATGGATCGGGGTTACGAAGGACAGGTTGCTTCAGGAAACACTCCTTGAGTGTCGTAAATGCGTTTTGACACAGTGTGGACCAAAGGAAGACGTTGTCTTTCTTTGTCAGATCGATAAGGGGTCATGTGATATCGGAATAATGAGGGATGAAACTTCGATAGAAGTTACAGAATCCCAAGGAACGATCTGGTTTCTTTAACAGTGGATGGAGTTGGCCAATCACGGATTCCGTCAGTTTTAGCAGCGTCCATAGCTACGCATCCTGGGCGAATAATCATACTGAGGTACTCGACTTCTTGTGCGGTCAAAGGTACATTTCTCCGGTTTCAAGAAGAGTCGTTCTTCACGAATTTTCGTAAGAATACGACGGGTACGAGTGTGATGTCATCAAGGTTGTCCGAAAAGATAAGGATATCGTCCATATAGATCACCAAACCATCCTTCATTAATTTCTTGTTGGAACGTGCGGTTCATGTAGGCTTGGAACGTGGCCGGAGAGTTGCAAAGTCCGAAAAACATGACATTCAGCTCGTAGAGTCCGAATTCCGTAGTGAACGCAGCTTCCACTCTATCATCAGGGTGAATGCGGATGTTGTTATAACCAGACTCGGACGTCCATCTTGGTAAAATATTTTGCTCCGTGCAACCGTGCGACGAGAGATTAAGGGAAGTGGCAACGGATAAGCATTCTTGATCATCCAATCATTGATGTACCGATAATCTTGACAGGGTCGGAGGTCTCCGCTTTTCTTTCCTACAAAGAAGAATCCGCTGGCTTGTGGCAATTTAGATTCCGAAATAAAACCTTTCTTTACGTTTTCATCAATGAATGCTTTGACTGCGGTTCGTTCAGCAATGGAAGGGGGTAGAGTTTCGACGTCTTGGGAATGAATCCGGGTTTCGTTTCAATATGGTGGTCAATACCGGGTCGTTCAGGAGGTAACTGGTTAAGGGCCGTCTTTAGCAAAGATGTCGGCGAAGTCGTGTAGATAGGAGGGTATGAGTTCTTTGAAAGTTTTCTTCTTTTGTTCTAGGCCCGCAGCTAAGCGAACTGCTGAGCTTTGTTACTAACTTTCGCGTATTCCGTAGGCCGTGGCAGGGTTTTGACCGTGGGTTTCTGTTCCGAACGACTGGTTCCATCCGAGGTTAATGGTATATCCATGGTAGTGTTCAAAATTACCCGGAGTTCAGATGCATCGAGGGAATATTCTACCAGGAATTCGTCATCATCTAGACTAGATCGTACATGAGACTTCTCGCACTGGGCGTCAAAGTTCTCTTGTGTCCAGACGTCTTCCTTGGTATCAAAGGTTTCATCGTCGTCTTCATCAGGGATGGGGAGTAGGTCGGGGAGTGAGTCAATGGTGGGAAGGACGGATGGTGCTTCTTCGTCGACGACTTCTTCAATGGTTGCTTTCGGGTAAACGACGGGGATTTCAGTAACTGGTGCTTTCCTAAGTTTGGATTGCTTCCAGGTGCGATCGATGGGTTCTTGTTGAAATAGAAGTGGAAGATCATTCTTCTTCCTTTCTTTGTCGACTTCTTCTTCAACTTGATTACTCTTTCCGTTCAAGAAAGGATGAGGGTTTCGGCTGCCCAGTCAATAGCCGGGTTCATTGCTCGTAACCAGGGATTCCAAGGAGAATTTGGTCTCTCTACCGAGGCGCGTGACGTTGAACTTTCCAATCATAGTTCGTTCGTCAATTTGACAGTAAGGACGCAGTATCGGCGTATGGCTCCGCTTTTGGAATAGCTTCCATCGGCGTAGTAACCCTAAAGGGTTACTGAGAGTGGGTTCGATTTGTGTTTCTTGACAAAGTCTTCTGAGATAAAGTTCCGGCTGCTCCGGAATCAACAACTGTGGTGGTTTCAACGGTTTTCAGACGTGTTTTCGAAATAGGGAAAGGGGAACCCGAAGTTCTTTTCGTTCACCAACTTTTCGTACAAGTCTTATGGGTACATCGAGAGATACTGACGTTGATCCAGTCTCCCATATCAAAAATCCTCGTTGAGACGACGGACTTCCGCTTCTTCTTCTTCTTCATCATCACTGCTTTCTACTTCTTTGCGGCGTATCAGGTTTTCCCTTTCTTCTTCTCGGACAGTTCTTAAAAAGATGTCCGGTCTTGTGCAGGTGAAACATTTTCCGGTTCGGAAATGTCCGCGCGTTCTTCTTCAGAAAGCCGATCGATACCATGGCGTTGGGATCTTTAGATGGTACGTATCGGTTAGATCCGAAGTTCTTCTTCTTCTGGGGTTGGTTGCGTGCCCTGATGGCGTTCAAGTGAAGGTGAGTTGTCGAGATTGATGCAGGTGGTAAGGACTACTTCGAAGTCGTCGGAGACGTCTCCCGTGCCATAGAGGCGAGCGAGCAGTCCCTGGATGTAATCCGTCTAAGAAAAATTGCTTCTTAGTGACGTCACCTTGAATTCCAAGATATAATCTTGGAGTTCGGTTCCTTGTTTCAGGTTGCGAAGCTTGGCTAACGCGGTTCCCGAGGGATCAAGCGGCCTAAATGCGCTTTTGAAGTCGGCAAGGAATTCAATCCATGTACCGTATCCTCTGACAGGCCTGCAGTAGTCTTGTTATTGGGATCTTGCGCTTGCCTGAGGAAGTCCCTTCCAGTAGCGCGTTCCCTTCGTTCATGAAGGAAGTTACGAAGATAATTTTCTGTTTGTCGTCGATATAGATCTTTTCGTTGATGTCGAGATAAGACATGCACGACATCAAAAATCCTTCGGATTTATCTCTGTCCCCGTCAAAGACTGGGGGAGATCCGATCTTGATTTCAACGGGTTTTGAGGAAGACATTGGGGGATTCAACGGTGGTAGGGGTGGTACAGCACCTAAGTTCAAAGCGCCAAAAATTGGTGTTAATGACGTCAGTTTGTTTCAGCTTCTGGGACCTGGGGTTCTATCTGTCGTGATGACCAGGGTTTTTTCTGTCTGGGTTACAGCGTGTGATAGCGATGTGTTCGTGGAAGACTTTAATCTTTTGTACGAACTAGGATGGTTCTGACGTATGGCTACTCGATAAGAGTAATCGGCCAAGGTCGGTTCAAGCTCAGCGTACCGAAGTTCAATGTTCACAAAGACAAGACAAGGAGAGTGTCCTTGGCTTGAATCAAGTTCAATATGACTTAAGATTGGAGGTCTTAAGCGAAGGAAGTTCCAGGTAAAACTAGTAAGATTAAAGTAAAGAACTACTTAGTACAGA
>NW_024540888.1:0-15272 GCF_016647625.1 Suillus subalutaceus
CGTCTCTCTTCAATTTCTTGCCATTGCACGCTGCTGGCAAGTACAGGGCAAATGGAGAGTCCCTTTCACAGCAATATATCTCTTCATACACGCCATCACTTACTGCATTAATGAGGGCTCGCAGAAGTCATGACAGGTCACTGTCGGTGTCCTTCGCTGCCATTGGCCAGAATCGCCCAGCCAGTGCTTCATTCACTTTGGACAGTGTGGAGCCTGAGCTGGAATTGGTGCAGAGTCTTTTGCCCCATCCTCCAACTGTTTCCTTCACCAAGATAACCAGTGTTGATGCCACGAAATCGAGAGCACTGTGCGCGCTGCAAGATAATACTTGGCTCCATTTCGCATGTCATAGGACACAGAAATTTAAGGAACCCTTCAAGTCAGCCTTTCTTATGCGTGACCACCCGCTTTCACTCCTCGATATCACCCAAATGGATCTCTCTCAGCATCAATTTGCATTTCTTTCTGCCTGTAAAACCGCAGTCGGTGTCCCTAGAACACCTGACGAAGTGATACACCTGGCGGCTGGCCTGCAATTCGCTGGGGTTAAGAGTGTCGTTGGGACATTATGGAAGGTCAACGATAATACTGTGCAGCGCTTAGTCGGGGCATTCTACAAAAACTTGTGCAAGGATGGCACAATGAATTCCAAACGAGCTGCCCCATCACTGCACCAAGCGGTGCAGTCGTTGGCCTGCGACAAGGACATGCCCTTGGACCAGCACATAGTGTTCATCCATATCGGTGTATAATCAATTTGTGCGTACTCCCAGCTTGTTGATTAACACGTTAATCTAACAACTTCGCGTGTAGCATCCAACCGCGATTACGTGCAACCTATCATGAAGATAATTTTTCATATTTCAGACATTTTGGACTGTATACCTTCTCGACATGCACACCCAATGTAGACTTATATTTGTATATCCCAGTCTGTTGCCTCGGAGCCAAATGTGATCGCTTGATGCTTTGTAGGTAAGAATGAAGTCGCGCAACATTGATCTGACATCACACCTACTAGAACACAATTTGCGATGGACGTGATAGTCGAGTGTCTGAATTGTTTCCAAGTATTCTTTTGGTATTCGGTATTCTGGCTACGGTCGAGTGACATTAGATCATTGATCCAACACAGCCTATGTCGGCCTCGTGGCAGACATTGTCAATTACGGCACGAGCAGAATCCACGACCTTTCTTCTGATTCTTCTGATTCATGTACACGCTGATCAGTACAAATGCAACCAAAAGTACATACATGCGTCGCATCCAATTGCCTGCCATAAAACACGATCACGTGTGTAGCGACGAGGGCAGTCGTACAAAGAAAGTATGAGCTTGTACAAAGAGGGGAGAAAGGGGCGATTGTGCAAAAAAGGAGGGGGTTTTGTGCAAAGAAAGAACGATTAAATGATATACTGGCGAATAGATAGAACAAGGTCGTCAATGAGCTTAAGGAGCGAATAGCCAGTTGGAAGAGAGAGAATCGGAGAGAAATCTCCTGTGCGTTGAATGGAGAATTTCCCCCATACGTAAAAAACCATTCCAAGGAGTCGCAAGACCGATATTGATGAGATAAGAAACTGAAAATAGGGAGTGTGAACTATACGTTTCATGGCACGAACGAGAGTGACAGTGACCGCTTAAAGAGGAGAACGAAGGATGTGCAAGCGTGCATTATCACGCATAATGGCGAACGAATGAGCGAGTGTGGGCGTCCTAGAAATAAAGAATGAAATAGGGATTGTCAGTATATACAAGTGAAAGACATGAGAGACATACCTTTGAGGATTGGAAAATCAAAATCATTGATCAGGAGAGGGGGTGGGCGGGAACGAGATAGGCGGAAGAAATAGGAGAGAGGTCAAAATGTGGGGTGGAGGCAAACAGGATGAACAGATAAAAACTCGCAAACAAAGTACCGAAACTAAATCAGTTTTCAAAAAGGTGACAGTAAGAGAAGATTGAGAAAAATAAGCAACCATAAGTCAGAAACGACAAACAGAAAAGACGCCAAGCAGAAAGAAACCAAAAGCCCTCGTCAGATGAAGCAGATAGAGCATCGTAAAAGACGTAAGTACATCGAATTCCAAGATATACAAAGATGAAGCCAGAGGGGGAAGAAATCAAAAAAATGAAGCATTGAAGATAGGATAAGATAGATGTCTGGGAGCACAGCTCACACCAGACCGTCAAAAGTGAAATCAAGCAAGCTGGAACGCACTCCCAAGCACCACCATCCCACTCTCGCCAGATAAAACAGGACGATATCCTACGCGCGGCACGGCGAAGTGTGCGTGGACGCGTCTGGGTAGCGAGCAGATGTGTAGCAGGCATACTTGGGGATGCAGTCACAGGAGATCTGATGGGAGACGACAGGGGGATATGTGACAGAGGAAATGGAGTCACCTGTGGACACGGGAGTTCAGGACCAAACATTGAAGGGTTTCGCATGAGGTTGCGACGGATGGGCTTTGGCTTTTCGCCGTCGTCTTCTTCGGTTCCTCCATCTCCTTTGGCTTGGGTTTCACCTTCGGCACGGGCACAACAGATATAGAGAGCGAGACGGATGTTGCAGCAGCCTTTACGCTCGCCGTTGAAAATTCATTGTCATCATCCGACGATCTAGAGGAAGCTTTGGACAGTGAAAAAGTGCTGCGCCCCAACTCGTGTTTCCTAGATAGATCCTTATGCACAGACGATGTATAATGAGATAAGGGGATGGAATAGAGGGAGGGACGTACAGAGCAATGCTCTCGTTATGGTCAGCCTTTAGTAAGTCGGTCATGAAATCCATGCTGGACTGCCTATATAGTGGTGGCGCTTAGGAGTATTTGTGAGAAAGATAACGTCCTTGTCAATAATAGACTTCCTCCGCTCCTCCATTGCTCTTGCGCGGACCGGTCGAGTAATTTAGCGTGTGTCGCGGTGACGGAATGGGGCCAGTCATTTGAGCCGTTGGCAGCAGTGATACCGCGTGCAATCTTGACAAGAAGGTTTGGGGGCGGAATTGAGCAGTTGAAAGGCGTAATAAGATGAGAAGGTAGGGCATCCAAGCTGTCTGGGGCAAATTTTAGGTCAATTACTTGATGAAACACGAAAAAAAACCCACCCTGCCAACCAATCTAACCTCATCCTCCCACTAGTCACTAGTGGGAGTACACAAGAAACACAATACGTCTGATAAGGCTCATACGGACGATACACAATTGTTGGCCACAGCGAAGGGTATCGAGACGAAGGTAGGCATTGATAGCGTCATTGTCGTCTATTTTTCCAGCAGGTAAAGCGGATAGCGCCAGCGGTGCATGTCGTACGTAGGTGTTGTCCTCAATCGCGCACTCATTTCAAATCATCTCCCACATCTCCGACCGCCCTGAAGTCGAATCCAAAATCCACCAAGTCCAACACATACACAGACTAATTGGATAGAAGACAGTTATTTTCTTCAAGATTTCTTGATCGCTCGCAGAATTGTACATGCTACCTGCGTCCACTGGTGGGTGAAATGTGCACCGAACTTTGAAAGACCGAGAAACGAAGAGATACCTGCTGGGAGATGAATGAAAATATATATGTTGACGGCGACGCTCTGGCACAGAACTGGAGGGCAGTTCTTTATTTGAATAACGAATAGAAGAGGGTTTGCTACCACGGAGAGTTACCCAGAGATCACTGTGGATAGTAGTTCCAGTGAAATTCATTGGGTGAAATCATATGATAATGGTCTGAAACTCAGAGCATTAGGTGCTGAAATCAGGGTGCTGAAATTGCTGTTTTTTACTCTGAAATTTTACTCTGAAAAGATACTCTGAATTTATGTTAGGATGACAAGCAAAACCGTTGAACCATACCCTAGGAACATCACTTAACCCCAATTTACCTATGATAGGTCATAGGTTGCAAATGGCGGGAATTGAACCAAAGACCTCATGTTGATAGGTGCAGCAATCTAACCACTAAGCCATAAGCCCTATACAATGTGTACATGGTGACACCAATATATACCAAAACGATGTCATAACAAAAATGTGAAAATTCTGCTGTGACGGTGCCAGGTCATTCAATTATCGAGCTCCACAGCAGATTGATCTCCTGAGCTAAAATGCTAGTAGGATTGGAGTATGGTGCTGAATTCTGATTCAGTATATTTTCCACTGAAATTCAAAATCAGCGCTCCAATGAAATTAACTGCATGCAATTTCAGTGGAAGTTACTCTGAAATATTCAGCATCAGCACATTTTCCAGTGATTTTCATTGGAACTACTATCTACAGTGAGATTGATCCAGTTAAAACTTAGTACTTAATGTTTGACGTGCCTGTTTGGCGCTACTCTGTAGTGCACGTGCATGAGGCAAGCGTCTATGGTGTCTCACGCTTGGTGGGTGTATTTTGATTTGCTCAAGGCCCCGGTGTCGATGTTGTATCATAGTTGTAGCAACAGCTGGCCTGATACCATAATTACAGAGAAAGATTGTTATGGTATATTCATTACACATACAAATGATGTACAAGTATCCAGTAGATCTGCACCGATTGGCTTGACTGTATTATACTTATACGAACGTGCACGACAGTCCAAGTAATGAGCCCAAATAAATAGTCCAGATGAACAACCATGTACCAGTATAACCACATATATCCAGATATCAAAGAGCGTCGGTAGAGATGTGCGTGAGATGAGATGAGATGATATGGACGTCAGACGGATGTGCTATAACCGCATAAGAATGGATCCACATAGTTATTCCGAGTGGGGCGGGACACAGTAATGCTCTTAATAAAGTCCACATCCAGCTCCGTCAATGAATGTCAATAACATCAACAGTATCAGGATGCTCGCAAGATATCGAAAATCGCCATGAGGGAGTGACGACTTCATTACGCGAACCCAAGGATGACGAGTTCCTGTCAGGGCTGTCGCTCCGAGGTAGGTTATGATGCAAACCAGTAACGATTTGGCTCCCGCGGGCAATGGTGCCAACACCTGCCATGCCAACACCAACCTCCGCAACGTCGCTGTCACTGCTCTGCGTGCTGCTTCTTCGGTGATGTCGGTCTGTGAGTAAGGGAACAGATGTGCTTTCCGGTATGCCACCGATTCCATCCGACGTCCGTCGATGGTTCGTGGTCAAAAATCGGGGGAAGTGGGAGAATCGGGCAAGGCGCATCAGTGCCTACAATCGTATCTCGATTCGCAGCATAAGGATCCCAAGGATCGCTCAGGTCGAATACCGACGGAGGCGAGTGGTCGTATTTGACATTCCATTCCCCAAACTCATTGACTGGATCTAGCTCGACACGGTCCCGTTTGAGTCAAAAGTATACTCGGACACTTTCTCTTTCCTCGTTGTGTGTGAGCTGTACGCAAGCGTCCTGAGAGTACTGGCGGGAGGAGCATCATCGCTCGACTGCGAATGCCGCCTTGTAAGCTGGTAGGCCCTATACTCGCCTTCGCCTTTCTTCCCTCCATCCGTGTCAACCATTCCCTGTTTCTTCCACTGCCGCCGTGTCATGAACCATTTCAGTCCAAAAAGTGTGACACATAGCGCGAAGAAGCCGATTAGACCAATAAGAACTTCGAGGCCCACCGACATCTTCGTATCATTTGAAGAAACGGCCTGTTGTGACGGTGTGCCGTCGAGCGGCTGATTGAGGACGCGCACGTTGTTGAACTCATCAAGCGCTTGGGTTATATTCGTGAGTCCCATGAGTCCGAGTGTTGGGTGGATTCCAGTGTAGACAGACTGTTAAAGGGTGGGGTTCATATGCAAGCACGGTGTAGACGTTGCGCAATGAAAGGAACGCCGAGGACCATATCCCCGACGCCGGAAGTGGGGGTAAGTTGCGAGTCGTCAGCTTGTATAAGGCCGACACAGTATTGGGAGTTTTGCTGCCCAGCACGGCTCGCTGGTGAGGTCGAGGGGGTGGATGGGTAGCTCGGGTTGGCCGTCCGAGAGTAATGGTCATGTTGAGTGGCGTGTACAAGGGACATAGTCTAACAGAATCAGCTCATGGATTACGAGCTAAGATGAATAAAATACGCACAATTACCGTCTGAGGCTGGGCTTATGCCCAGTGCGCCGTATATTTCCGTTTGCGATAGGCGATGTCGTGATGATAAATGGCATCCCAGAATCGAGCAGCGCAGTGGGGAAGGCAGCGCCAGTAACAGACTCGCCTAGTACTACAGGACGTGCCTGACCATTTACGTAGACCGTGATGGCTTGAACATTCGTTTTCCAAAACAATATGCCAGCGTCCTGGCTAACAAGTGTCGAATACTTTATTTGCGAAGGATCTGGAACCACAGACGAAGGGTGCATACCGATTCCGAGAAGTGATGGAAGTGCATCCGAACCAGGACGGGCAAAAGTAAGGGAGAAGAATGGCTGTGATGGAGCTGAGGAGGTGGGAGTCATGGAAAACAGATTCGAAGAAAATGATGCGCCGTCTGGGTTGTTGTTCGTAGTCGGGGGGATCTCTTGCTCGATGACCGAATTGAGGGGAAGAGCGAGACCGAGGATGCCGTCAAAATCTAAGCTGAGGGGTTCATCAGATACCATGTTAGCAGCGGCTGTAAACGTTGATAAGCATGATGTAATACAAAAAATGACAGAAAACAAACCCAGCGCTTGATTCTGTACATTGTATGTCCCAAGCTGGACTGTATCCCATACTATTGGGCCCGCTGACGGATCCGGAGAGGTAACTGATGGTAAAACTAGCGTTAGTTGGCGTTGAGGAGGTCGGATCGTATAGGCGACCACTCGTGGATGAACACGACGCAGTGGAACACGATGTTGATGCGATCCACTGTATTTTTAGTAATTAGAAAGGCTGTGTAGCCAAGGAAGGCACGGCTTACAAGGTCCGACGAGCTGTATCAACCTGAAGGGAAAGGTTTTGCTGTGCTGAGCCTGCTAACACGGGCACGGTATAGGCACTATATTGAAGCGATGAGCATGAAGAAAAAATGCGGGACCCAAAATAAAATCAGAAGGTAAATTTTTTAAACCGTTCGAAAGGCAGGGCCGGACTCCGGATATAATGATTCAAAGTTCGTATGAATAGTTCAAAACTCACACTGAATCATAGCTAGTAGTCACCATCTCGAGGTTTAACACCATGCCACCAGCACCACCGGTACCCTCGTCTCGAGCACGTTGCTTGCCTTCCGCCCTGGAAGAAACACGGGCGCCTTTGAGTAGGGTCATCATTCACTAAGAGGATAAAACAGCGGTCTGAAAGGTCAGGGGTTATAGGAAGCCTGAGCCACGAATATAGTGGACTTACAGAGAGGAGGAGATACAGGGAAGGCCTGGATGAGATTTTGAACGTCTAAATGAAACCGATGAGGACATGCAAGCTTGGTAGTACCGGTAGATGCGCCTAATAGTCGTCCTTAACTGAGAGGTAGGCTCAAGACAGCACGAAGGGGAATGAATGAGAGCGCGGAGAATAACTTGCAGGAATAACAGAATGGGGTAAAGAACGAGGCGATGCCAGTGATTCCAAATGTCACTCGAGCGCTGTACATAAAAAGTTCCGTCAATGGTAACATGTCAGGAAAGACGCCCAAAAGTCAGGTTTGAACATACCGCAACCAAAAACCGACTTACTATTATTGATATTGTATCAAGTCAATGTAAAGATCGTTAAGAGGGTATCCTTGTTTTTGCGGGCGCGCTCGCCGTCCCGCCCGACGCGTTTGGCAGCGTTGCAGTTTGCAGCGACCCTGCATGATCTTCTTTAGGCACTTTATTCGCACACTCTACGGGCTTTTGAAGCCTAAACACAAAGTGCCAAGCTCTTAGCTGTCAAACCATGATGCACCGTTACAATCATCATACAGGCACATCTTTGTCCACACTCACCACGGCTCTCACTCTATTATTATGTAGGTCAGGCACTTACCGAAGGATCAAACTTGGCGCGAACGGAATACCTTCACGAACTTTCCCTACTTCCCGTAAGGAATACTAGAACAATCTGATGGGACCTGTGGACGACTCACGATGGGAAACTTGCTACCTAACCAAACCCGTGACCTTCGCGTAGCAGCATGGCGAATGTTGCAGAAGACGGACGACTGACAGTGACAGGTAAAGTAGAGCAGGAAGCCGCATCGCGAAGCGCGAAGAGGTCGATGATTGGCGACTTTCACTGAACCAGAGTACTAGCCGCTGTCGGCGACCCTCACCCGCGATTATCTTCAATCTTGTATCCTTTTGAGTTTGTTTAAATATATGCTAATAACTGATGTAGCAGCTTAAATAGAATTCTTATACCGCCAGTAAGTACAGATTTTGGTGTGGCCAATGCTGCGCAACGTAGTATTAAGGGGTGCACGCTGTGCTCCACATCCTCCCATCCTTATCACGATATGTCCTATTTCGACATGAAGTTGAGGCGGATCCAGGCTTGAAGCTGTACCTGAACCATTCGTCGAGAGTTCCCCGATGGGGCAGATAAATATATGAAGCCCAATCTTGATGCATTGATGCCTGCCGTACGGGTTGATACTTTGCACAGTGCTAAAAATTACTGCAAATGATCATGCACTACTTATTGATTGATTATGGAAACAAAACAACCCTTGAAGCTCGAAGCTTGATTGAGTACCCTGCAACTTCTTGCCGTTGGCATGGCGCTGGAAGTCCATGGATATCTAGCAACGCGTTTACCGCGAAACGGCATGCTATCATACGCCAAACTTGTCGCCGAGTTGAGAAGTCGGTTTCTGCTAAATTGCGGGAACTACAACTGCTCCACGCCTCGAACCAAAGTCAGGGTTAGTATCTTATCAGCCGCTATTGGCTTAGGAAGCCGCACGCACCACCATATGAATATCAGATGATAAAATTGTTATCCAAACGGCTCTCGACCAATCCGCAAAGTCGATAAGGACATCACAACATTGTCAAAGTCTCCCTGGAAGCCACGACTCGGCTCCATTTAAAATAGAGCAGTCGGAGATTATAAGGTGTGCTCACCTTCATATCCTGCCTTCCACCATTCCACATTAGAATCTAAAGAACCACTGACTCATGGCGATACCACAGGAACGACTGGGAGAAGAGTTGATGATAGATCTCCGACACGTTGAAAGCAGGGGCTAGCCTACAAGTTATAAAATCTATTTGTGACATACTGGTCATGATCGAGAACACGACGTAAAAATAATGCGTTCAGTCAAGGTCTCATCGATAAGACTTTGACTGAATACAGTTCTTATCGCTGTGGTCAATGTCCTGGTGGTAGCACCGTTGATCAAGAGTCTGCCGTCAACAGACCGTTAGGGGGCAAGTACATCCTGAAGCTACGTACTTGTTGGTTTGATTCTATAAGCGGCTTTGCGATGGCGATAGAGTGGCTCACCAAGTCTTTGCAATAATTGATTTCCTGAGTCTTGAAGCTTGACGATTCGGAATTTCCCGTTTTGAGTTTTGATTCTGACTCGGCCATCCTTTCCTCACCTAGGTCGCCAGCTATAAAGCATGGCTACGAAATACACTGCTAGGGCAAGCGCCTCGACTTCTAGCCGTGGAAGATTTTCCTCTGGAACAAACCGTAATTCTAAATTGCGGCCTACACATTGTCCGTGGGTTTCGACCTTTGAATTCAATATACATGCTCAGTGCGTAATCTCCAAGTCATATCCCTGCCCATCGTCAGTGCCGATCTTTTGATAATAGAAATTTCACGCCAACGTAGAACTAGGGACACCACGTGCAATTGCAGGAATCGGTGAAGTCATTCACGGATGGCTTGCTTAATTGTAAGCCTGCGCTCCCTGGCGTTGATCGCGGTATTGTTATCGCACCTCGTCGGCTTCATCTGACACTAGGAGTGATGACTCTTGAAAATTCACCGGTTTCCTCGGGAAGAACTTTAGCGGATGCACAGGCATTGTTACGGACATTGAGAGCTCGCGTCATGGAGTTATTGGACGGACACAGTCTCTGCATCCCTCTAACGGAGATGAACATCATGAACCCAGATCGCGGTAATGCAGACAACGCGCATGTACTCTGGTTGGGCCCTTCACTGAATACAGAAGACGCACAGCGCCTCAAATCCGTTAGCGGTGCGTCGATTTTCGTCCCATGCTGATTACATCCGCATATCAATGCTCTAACAGAATTTGTGAACAAGGCATTTAGTGACGCCGGGTTTATTCAGGATCGTCGTCCTCTCAAGGTTCGCATCTCTTACTTCCAGATTAATCTAACTTAGCGGCCAACACGGAATCAGTTGCATTGCACAATTCTAAACACTTCGCATCGCAAACCATATCGACAGCCGTTCTCCTATAACGCAATCCTGACGTCTCCGTTTATTCGCGAGTTTGTTCGTACACCACATGATTTTCGGGACTCCGTGAAAGTGGACTTTGGTACTTGAACGTTGATGAGATACAGATATGCAAGATGGGAAGTTACGGACCCGAGGGCGAATACGTGAGTTGCGGGTGCTGTCGTTGGCGTCATAGGTTCGATGTATGACATATGGGAGCCCAAATTACGTGTTTACACTCACAGCCGAGGCTGGAAGAGCCTAGACTGTGTCGCTGCGGTATGATAGATACTTAAGTCCTGTAATGCTGTGGCTTGCGACGACGAAGGGCTACCTAGAAAAAGAAGTTAGGTCTCACGCACAGGCCTACAACCTGTGGCGGCACAGCCCCATTGTGTGGCCATTGAAAGAGCGATTAAAAGACCGACTTGTATCATCGTGCGACTCTTGTCTCGCTGAACACCATCATCCTAAGGAGCGCCCGTACATCCACGCAATCCTACTTTCTACGTTCGAATAATGGCTGAAATCAGGAGGAAGCTGGTTATCGTCGGTGATGGTGCTTGTGGAAAAGGTACGCCCCTTAACTCTTGCACGCGCAACAAAACAAGGAACGAGCTCATATCATGACAGACATGTTTGTTGATAGTTTTCTCCAAAGGAACGTTCCCTGAGGTATTTTCCATTAGTATCGTCAGCCGTCTGTTTGTCTAATTATTTGCTTGATTCGTGTGCACATAGGTCTATGTTCCGACCGTCTTCGAGAACTATGTGGCAGATGTAGAGGTTGATGGAAAGCATGTCGAGCTTGCGCTATGGGATACGGCAGGGCAAGAAGACTATGGACCGTCTCAGACCTCTCAGTGTACCCAGACACTCATGTCATTCTTATCTGCTTTGCTGTTGACTCACCAGACTCTCTGGACAATGTTCAAGAAAAGGTACGTCTGGCCAATGAGCAATGCCTCATTCGGTCCTGACGGCATCTCCCGAAACCAGTGGATTTCTGAGGTGATGCATTTCTGCGCCGGTCCTTCCATCATCTTGTTGGCTGCAAGAACGACCTTAGACGTGATCGACGAGTGATTGACGAGCTCAAGAAGACGAGCCAGAGACCTGTAAACTCCTGAGGAGGTACGTTTGTGTTTCATGCCTTGTAAATTTATTTGGATGATATGGTTCACCTTTTCAGGGTATGGCCGTAGCGAACAAGATTGGCGCAAGGCACTATCTCGAGTGCTCTGCTAGAACAGGCGAGGGCGTCCGCGAAGTCTTCCAATATGCTACGAGGGCTGCACTTCTTAGCCGGCCCAAGAATAGCAAGAAACACCACTGCGTGGTTGTGTAGACTATTTCGTCTTACTTTCCACCTCGCCACACCCCGCCGCTTCTCTGACTACGCCCTTGCCCCTGTCAAGAGTCCATACCCTTCACGACTAGTTGTTATTAGCAATCTTCATGATCTGTCCTTTCCCTCTCGCTCTATTTTTGCGTGACCGGACACGTGTGCGGCCTTGTCAGTATTTGACTCTGCATTGATGTCTCTTTGCTTTTCAGTTTTGAATGAATTCAAGTAGGATTGCATGGACCTTTGGTAGTACGTTCTATATCCACGCTTCTACCTGTTAATCCGCTTCGAGTTTGAGTCGCATGTCTACAATGGTCTTTGTCTCCGATGTTCCAGGAATATAGAAGCGCCAAGTTGAACTCTGAAGGTATTGTGAATTACACATCGGTTTCCCTTGATAAGGTCTTTGCTCTCTAGATGACGTCAAGGAAGCCCAATTCTGCAAGGCCCTTGATCATGTGACGCAGAACTGAAACAGCACATTCTTGTACGAGCAAAAGTGTACGAGGTTCGCCTTCTTCGATATGAAACTTAATTTTGTTATGTCCGTGCATTCGCATGCATGACTTGGAGAGGCAGGCTTATAAAATCATACGTGTTCTTGATGTCTTGTTTCTAGACTGCCCGGAATTCCAGTGTATCCTCATACAATCCGAATGCACGCCTTACTGGCTTGTTGCAACTGCCGGGGGTAACCGTGACATCGAGGGACCGACTTCTAATTGTGCCATATACCAACAAGGTTGATATTAGGTTAGCTGTCTAACTACCATTTTCCAAATTTGCTTTCCCTGCATTCTACCTGGTCACTGGTGTGACTAATCATAGCAATCAAGTGAACTGTGGGAGTTATAACGACATATAAGTATAGTATGGCAAGCCGTGCTGTGCGAGCGTGCAGGCTTCATCGCCTGAAGGAACTACAACAGATCGGCTGAAGTGGGCCGTTCGTATACTGTGCTGTCCGATACGCATGTGTTGGACAGTGGATCAGGGAGCTCCTGCCGGACATGAAAATATGTGACACGAACAAGTGAGATACGCACCCGCCGGATCACTTAGTCAAATGCATGAGGTTTCAGAGGCGCTGCCAACGCGCTGGAAAGAAAACCCGAGAGGTGCCTATGCTGTCGGGAAGCATTTGCCGGTAGAGATCCGATGAGCCATTCGAAGTGGAGTTATATGTAAATCGTTGATCGAGTGGGATCGGCCTCCTAAAAGTGGGGTATCCGTGGTGCGTGATGAACCAACATTATCTCAATTGAAAGCGGATTCCTGTCATTTGGTACAACAGCTCCGCAAACCAGAGAAATGATCAAGTAGGACATTGTCGTATGAGAATGGTACTTGAACCATCGCGGCAGACCTCATTCAATGCGGCTACGGCAGCCGGATCGATAAAAATCACGATGGTTCATCACTCTCTCCAGTTTTCTGGTAAGTTCCTCCCCTCTAATTCCAGGATGTCCAAGTTCTCCGAAACACAGGCATCGGTGATAGACGTTTGACGGCGATACTCGGGGTCTAGTAGATAATTGATGAGGGGAAGATAGTAGTGTGCCCCATATCATAAGGGGCCTGCGTGATCATGATCAAACGGTTCAGGAAGAATGGACAGTGGTGCCCACGCGCTATCAGATCGGCTTGAAGTACTGATAGGCGAGGTAAAGGCATAGCAATCGCCATACAATGGGAGAACAACGGCCTCGTGCTGATCTTCCAATGTTGCAAATTCACAGGACTTTGATATTGATCAGTTCAGGAGCTATCGCGCTTCGAAGCTCCCGCTTCCGAGCCCATTAATATACCGGAAGGAGAACAAGGCAGTTCCGGTCCAGATATCGAACTCGTGGTAAGGTGTTTGCCGAGAAGCCGGTAAGCGGGAACCTTAAGAGTATCCAGCCTCGAGGACGGTATAAGATTGTTCAGCCTCAAGTAACCTCGAGGCCTTTCGCGGAGAAAAGTTATTGATGAAGTTCCAGGGACCCGCTCCGCGGCACTAAAGCAGCATATGAGTTGTAGAAATATGTTTGAACTGCTTGAACCGAATCAAGGTTTCGAGGTGGCCTCGATTCGATGGCAACACTGCGTGAGTGTGATCATGATTAAGGTCCAGGTACGTCGGGTGTACCTCTTTGAGAGGAACTTGATTTGATCACCGGGGATCACCATCTAATCGAGTTCATTGTTCCTTCTGTGGTCCAGACTGTGGAGGACCACTGAATTGAATTGACGGAAGCGAGATTACAACTTAGCCTCCAAAATAGGAAACCGCATCGATTATTTGATTGAGGCAGCCTTCAAATCCTGGTATTAATGCAGCTCCACTCTCCTAATATTACTCCACTGACAATCGTCTATACATTCCACCCAAGTGTAACCTGTAATATATATCTTCATCCGAACTTTGATCATCTCTCATTTGCTCTCCGATATCGACTGCATCACTTTCCTACTGATTTCCCCCCGTCGTACTGCCAAATTATGATCCGCTTTGAGGGCATGTCTCCAGACGTCATGGAGGCAATTTGCACACCCATGCACCAAATTCTTCCTTTTCAAGTTCCGAGTCAATCTCAGTCCGTGCCTTCAATTCAATCCGTGGCTCATGCCTCCAGCTCGCAGCCCGGGTCCTTGTACCTCGGTTCCATGTCCGCAACGATGGATCGCGAGTTGCTCGCAAAACATCATATCACTCATGTTGTACAAGTACTCGATGTCCCCTGGCTTCCAATATCAGAAAAGGACGGCTTCCGGTGCCTCCGCATAGACATTCTTGATAAACCATCCGCTGACCTTCGCCCACACCTTGAAGGGGCGTGCCAATATATTGCTAACGCACTGCAAAGTGGTGGGAATGTTCTTGTGCATTGCCAGCAGGTATGCTCCTTTCATCGAACTTTATGCAGAGTCAAGCCTGATGTAGTTCTCCTGTAACAGGGTGTCTCACGCTCTCCAGCCATAGTCATTGCTTATCTCATCCATGACCTCGGGATGTCGTATGAGCAGGCACATGCTCTAGTCAAACGTTGCAGACCCTGCATTAATCCCAACCCTGGATTTGTTGCTGGTCTTCGCGCATGGGAAGAGAAATGGCGAGCGTCCGCGCCGCCACCGCCGCCACAACTGCGGAGGTTCAATACTTCCTATGCACCTCCAGCAACTTCCACGGTTGTCAAACCGCTTGTCCCAAAGTTCTCCAGGGGTACGAGTTACAGCGGTAACTATAAATCGGGAGTACTTCAGTTTCGTGATCTTCCCTGCTATCATCATGGCATGATTATGATCTGTCCATTGGCCCCGTCACAAAATTATCGCAAATCGCCACGATGTTTACACGCCTCAAATTCCTCGGTACCTGCATATCTCTATATTCATCGCTCCTATATATCGTAGCATCGTTCACCAATACGCATCCCCATCGTTCCGTTATCCTCACTTTTCATTCCTACAGTGTTGACCCGGCGTGCACCATACCCCCATTTACATCCTTCACTTCGTGCATACCCCATACTTGGATTTGTTAGGGCTGGGCAGTTTCCTCAGACAGTGAAATTTAGGCGAGCCGATTGTCTTGTATCTCTTATAAAAAGTTGCCCTGCTCAGACGCCTATACAACCAACTA